>NC_065962.1:1545000-1815000 GCF_021464435.1 Cataglyphis hispanica | reverse complement strand
CCCTTCTACATCGTGAGTCGCACGATACCATATCTGATGTGACGGTAGATCGAAAGTCGCAATAATAGCTTCGCGCATTTTATCTTCTGTACCTTGACACTAATATTCAACTAGACTTTTTATGTATCCCCATTCAAAAAAGTAGTTTAGAACATTTAGATCTGGTGACCGGCCAGATGATTGGGCCACCGCAACTTATCCAACTATCCGGATAACGCGTGTTTAATATTTCGCGAATTTCTCGGCGAAAATGCGCAGGAGTTCTATCGTATTGAATAATCATTTGCGTTCGCACGTGATACGATACATTTTTCAATAAATTCTATTAATATATTTTCTGAAAAATTTGCATAAATTTTGCCATTTAAATGCGGCGAGAAGAAATAAGGATTGTCATTCGGAGTAAAAGTATATTCGTCGATTCGTGAAATAATGTCTGGGAATGATATATTTCGCCGACTTTGCGCGAGAAATCCTACATATGATTTACCGACAATTACTGTGTGTTGAAAATACCGCAAATGTAAAAAATTGATGATAATAATACCTTTACAAAAATTAAAAATTCGTAGTTGAAAATCTCTTAGTGAAATATGTTGCACGCATTAGAAATGATACGAATGTAATCTGTTCACACGTAAAATGTTACCATGTATCGCGAGAATTGATGTGCCACACAACACACGCTAGTTCCAGAATTTTCATCAAATGCTTGAAAAATCCTTTCTTCATTTTGTATACAAAAACGCATTAATAAACTAGTTGCCTTGATATTGTGAGCAAGACATCCAGTTTCATGCAATTGCTGCACAATGTAAAATGTTATATGTTTATTTAGCCGTCGTTTAGGCTTGGAAGCAATAAAATTTCATTATCTCACGAATTTCTGCAGAAACATAATATAAACGCTATTTCAGTTGGCTCTTATTTTGCATAAAATACTTGCGATTCGTCGAGACAATATGTATAATTTTGTTGTTTACATGTCAGTCGCGTAAAAATCTCGTGTTCGCGAAGTATTTGATAGCGATAATAATGAAGTATGCTCCGCAAGAATATACTGATATGATTTTGACCTATGGGCTAGCGGGCGAAAATGCGCTTGGCGCGGCAGAAATTTACGTAGAACGATTTTTCGGGCGTGCACGACAGGCAAATGTACGTAAATTTTGCATGTTGTACAGCAATTGCGTGAAACTGAGTGCCTTATTCATAATGTCGGACCAGCCGCTATATCAGCGCGTCTTCGTGTATAAAATGAAGAAAGGATTCTTGAAGCATTTGACGAAAACCCTGATACTAGTGTGCATCATGTGGCAAATAAGATTTTTCGCGAAACATGATACAAAGTATGAACATCCGTATCATTTTCAGCGTGTGCAACATATATATTTATATATATTGATTTATATATATTTTGCCAAAAGGTTTTCAACCACGGATTAATTTTTGTAAAGGTACTGGTATCATCAATTCTTTATATTCGCGGTATTTTGAACATATAGTAATTGTCGATAAATTATACTGTTACGTCCAGACCCTTTAAAGTCAGAGTCAGCGGGAGAGCGTAACCTATTTAACTCCGCTAGACAAACGCTAGATAACGTGTCTCGGAGACGAACGAAATGACCTGGACCTGAGACAGGTCAACGACCTGGGAAAAGGGTCGCTTTTACTCCGTCAGTAGGCCGTTCGTTCGGTGATCCCCTTTTCGGTAAAGGAACTAAATCCTTATTACCCAGGACGGGACCTTGTGCAATCTCGGGATATGAGATAGGGAACGGGTTAAATAAGAAAAAGAAAATTATTTATATGTATCAAATTTTCACATTTATTTTATCATAAAAAGAAAATTAAGAACAAAAGAACAATTATATGGATTATTTAGATAAACATTGTTACTTAGTTTATTACTTGGTAATTATATATCGCTAGTAATTATATATTGCTTATTAATTAATTCTTATTTAGGTGTTTTGTGCGTATGTGTGTGTGTTCTATGGGATTTCTTCTATAATGCATGTGGAAGGAGGAAATCGGTTCCAAAGGATCTCGATAGGGACGGCGACGGGATATCTATTCCCCGGGACGAACCACGGGATTACGCTGTCAGGTAGGCCCTCCGTTAATGCGGTCCGCAATTCCTTGAGGTCCACCGGGCCGGGGCCTATGCAGATGGCTCCGTCTGGAAGTGGGTCGTAGATAGGAGGAAACTGGCCCAAAATCCAGAGGCGAAACTGGATCCTCGGATAACCCTTGTCGGCTGGGTTGCGATTCCGGTTCGGATCGAGACGTGTCCTCGGTCTCTGAGGATACTTCCTCTGGGTTGAATCGGGAAGCCGGGGAGAGAAGTGATTCGCCTTCGATGTTGGTATCCCGTAGTTCTTCTAGGGGGTCTTCTTGGTAGAGGGGGCGATGAGGGGAGGAATAGGGGGAATCGCTTAGAATTATAATAGAGGGGGTGGGCGACTCTGGTCTTAAACAGATAGGAGGAGATGGAGAAGTAGCAGGGATTGTGGTGTGAGGAGTGTCAACTGCAGATAGGTTAATATTAATATTAAAGTTAATGTGTGTCGTTTGTGGTATTGATTTGACGTGGTTCCGCCTGAGCCCGAGCCAATCTCTTCCTAAGCCGTCTATTCCGACGGTTACGCGCGCGTTTCACCGACGCACGGGAAGATCGCTTTCGGTTTACTCCTTCCTCTGAGGGAGGATATAATAATAATAAAACAAACGGTTTGGCGATATAAAGAAATCCGAAATAATTCTTGGGATTTGTTTAAAGAAAAGTAAATAATTTTAGTCTTGCATTATAATAATACTAGTCTAGTATTATTCATTATTTTAATCGTTAGATTTTTGAATAAATACTCAATCTTATTTTTTCTAATAGGTTTTATTCGATATTAATGTTAATTTAATAATATTAATTTATATTAATTTAATATATATGTATTTGAATTTTATAGTTACGTGAGTTAGAACTCGCTAGGAGATTAATTTAAATTGGGGATTGCACTTGGGGAATGCGAATGAACTTGATAATTGATAGAAAGAGAGGGTGAGAGAATGAAAGAGTCACGGGTAGCTCCGCAAAATGCGAACGACCCTTGGTGACCGATAAAGAGAGGGTGAGAGAGTGAGAGAGAGCGAGAGTCACGGGTAGCTCCGCAAAATGCGAACGACCCTGGGTGACTGATAGAGAGGGTGAAAGAGTGAGAGAGAACTAGAAGAGAAATGTAATAATAATAGTTTAATTTTAATAATAATTCTAAATGGTTAATAGTCGTAGTATTTCGAAAATATTTAGTCAAAATTTAGTTATATGGTTAAACCCAAGAATTATTTTGGACTAATTAGTTAAAGAATTTAAGCACTTACTACTTATCGAGTGCGACGATATTTGGTTTGTGAAATGTCGTCTGGAGGACCTTGGCTCGCGAGCTCGTCGGATGGAGGTTGATTCTTTCAGCATTCACAGTAAAGTTTTTTATTGGTTCGCAAAGTCTTTATAAGTCTTTATACACAAGATGCACTATAATAGAATTTTGAATCGAGAGACGGGTCACTATTAAGTTCTCAGGTCCTTAGGATTATTCTGCGGCGCAAAGTCTTTACACAGCACACGATGCACTCCGACAAATTTCCGACCAAGTATATCTCGGAGTATACTAGTGATGCAGTCAGGAGACTGGTAAAACTTTTTATGAAAAGGAAAACGTTCGAGAGCGTCGCGTGGTCTCTTCCGGCGATTTTAAAACCCTTTTGCTCCTCCCTCCATTGGTTTGTTAATCTATTTTAACGAATAGTTGTTTCTAATCACGCCCTCCGATTTTTCCTAGGGCGTTGCTCTAAGTTTTTAAATCATAGGTATTGGTGAAGACCTTTGCTGAGTTTTGATCAATGGAGAGTAGTTGCTATCGAGTAAGGGTGAGGCTTTCGTTTTACGGATTGAGTCATGCTCAGTTCGCTGTAATCACCTAAGTTGACATTTTACTTGAAATTTATGATAAACATATAACATAAGCGGGTGGTCTGGCAATCGAGCGCGCGGCGTCGAGTGTCGCGAGTCTCAACTCCGGATCATCAGTGGATCATTGTTTTTATGCTCTGTTTATTTTTTTAGTTTAAAATTCTTAGGTCTGATATCCGAACTCGAGCTCGAGTATCTCGCTGTCTGTTTGTCATGGTTTAAAATTTCTAGTGCTTGACTATCTGTTATTTTTTTAAAAATTTCGAGCCTCTAGAGTTGTAATGTTTAAATTTATGGATCTGTTTTTATACTTGACTTTCGACAGCGAGATTACACAGTCTCGCTTCTCAGACTTCGCCTGTTTATTCTTTCTGTCGGACGTAGACTATTTCTTAGAACGTAATTTATGTCACTAACAAATCTTATGTCACTAACGAATTTTCGATAAAAGAAAACAATCATGCAGTCTCTTGGACGCAATAATTTATATATTAGTATATATAAAAAAAGAGAAAAAAATATTCGTGAAGTCTACCGGACGTAACAATACGCAGGACCGACAAATCGACTTTTACTCCAAACGTCATATTTAACCCATTTGCATCATCGCTCTACTTAAGCCTCCGCATCGAAACATCAGCGACGTTCAACAAACGACTGACGCGTATCACCACGCGCGGTCGATCGTATGTGTAGTAACGGGCACCGAAATTATCGATGATAATTCATGATAAAAATTCATCGAATTTATTAAGAATGTACTTTTTAAACGATTGATACACAGTGTTATATTAAATTTTTTTACACAAAAGGAAAAACAAATATTTTTTATAAATAAAATAAACTTATTTTAATTAAAATAAATTAACGTTTGTGAAATTCTTTAAAATGGTCAATACATAATGCTTTATCACAAACATGGCATTTAAAGACTGTCTCCCTTCGAATTGACTTACTTAGGCATAGAACGCATCGTTTTGAAGTTTTATTTCCCTTTGCTGCAGTTGCAGGTATCCGTACAGGAAAATGTCTGCCTGTAAATCTCGTAATGGAATCATTGACAGATGCCTTATTTACATTTATGTTAGGTAAATATTTATCAATAATTTCTTCGGCTAATAACTGTTTAAACACATGAAACGCTCGATCTTTCTTATGATTTTTAAAAATTACATAAGTGTTCAGCAACATCATGTCAATAAAATAAAAAAACATTTTTTATAGGCTTTTTACATCGTCGAATAGTATGAAATTTGCTTAACATCTGGTCGCCAACATCAACTCCACCCATATATTGATTATAATCTACTACTGCGGTTGGTTTTAAACTCTTTTCTCCAGTATATCGGTTTGGTTTTCCTGCTTCAACAAAACTTAAATCGTGCATAGTAGTTAGCATAACGACATCTTTCTTGTCCTTCCACTTTATCGCCGCCATCTCTTTTGTACTAAATATAACAGCTTCCCCTTTTTGTAATACGCGTGATTTTAATTCTGTAGGCATTTCTTTCCTATTTATTCTCACTGTTCCACATACATTTGTTTTCATATTATATAATTCTCGGAATAATGTTGGTGAACTGTACCAGTTATCAATGAATAAGCAATACCCCTTGTGCAATAGTTGACTCTCTTTTAACAAATTGAATACAACATTCCTGCCAGCAGATCCTGTAGCAGTTTTATCTTTTCCTATATATATATTGAAATTATGTATGTATCGTGATTGTGAATCACAGAGTTTATAAAATTTGACACCGAATCTCGCACGTTTTGTTCGAATAAATTGTATGTAATGTAAACGACTTCTACATGCCATCAGTGATTCATCAATGGAAATGTTTTTATTTGGGACATACATGCGAATGAAAGTTTTCTTTACAATTTCAATAACTTCCCGAATTTTAGACAGTGGGTCATTAGGATTATTTGCACTGGAAAAGTGTAAATTTTGTGAGATAGAAATAAATCGCCTACGGCTCATGACATTTTTAAAATACGGAGTATCCGTATTTTAAAAATGTCGTTCGGGTGGAGGGGCTAACTACTATGCACGATTTAAGTTTTGTTGAAGCAGGAAAACCAAACCGATATACTGGAGAAAAGAGTTTAAAACCAACCGCAGTAGTAGATTATAATCAATATATGGGTGGAGTTGATGTTGGCGACCAGATGTTAAGCAAATTTCATACTATTCGACGATGTAAAAAAGCCTATAAAAAAATGTTTTTTTATTTTATTGACATGATGTTGCTGAACACTTATGTAATTTTTAAAAATCATAAGAAAGATCGAGCGTTTCATGTGTTTAAACAGTTATTAGCCGAAGAAATTATTGATAAGGGGATTTCTATACTTTTATCTGTTGACCAATAGCTTTGAACCGTGGGCTTGGAAATTAGACTCATTAAAATATTTATAGCAATAAATACTTTTAATTCGTCCACTTTAAGAGGTATAAAGTCTGCGTCGCTTGCACCATACTTATTTGTTTCCGTAATTACTTTTGTAATTAATTCATTGTTAAAAAATAGTTCAAAAACCTCCCCTCTCGACAAACCCCGTGTATTTATATTTGCACCACCTTCACTTGTAAAACGATGTATAATCGGAGTATGATTTTCGGCTTTCCACACGTACTCTTCATTTATTAAACTATTGCACTGTTCATTTTCGCTATCAGAACTTGATGAAATCCTCCGGCAACGTTTTCTAGGACGTCTTATCTCGTTACTTGATTCCGAATCATTATACTCAATATCCACTGGGGCATAATAAATTTTAGATTATATTATAAAATAAGATTGCTTTCCAAACTTGGATATTTTGAATTTAAATATAGATTGGCAATACTTACTGATAGTGGCAGTTTGAAAGGTTTTCACAGAAAAAGTAAAACTTTTTTAGAATACACTGATGTATATTAAACTCAAAGAACTGAAACGCTCACACAAGTGGTTGAACGTGGTCTGATGCAACTGAAGGATATTTTGCAACTGGTAAGAACAAGCAACGTAGGCTCTCGGATTATTCCGCGCTTGGTGATAGCTGACAGTCGCGGCTCGCGGATTATTCCGCGCTTGGTGATAGCTGACAGTCGCGACCCGCGGAATATTCCGCGCATGGTGATAGTCGACTGTCGCGACCCGCGGATTATTCCGCGCTTTGATGCAAATGGGTTAATTCGTGCAATTATTTACATTGGGCAGAGGAAAATCTTAATGTCATTCGTGCGCGTTCCAGTTTCGCTTTCCATATACGTATGAGCTGGGATAATCAGAAGTCAAGTGGTAAGTGTAATTTATAAAAATAAAGCATTTTTTTCTCGCTGAAGACGTCTACAAATTTTTGTTAAAAATTTTTGGATTAGATCCTATTTCTTTCCATCGCGTCTAAATGGCAAAATTTACTTGAATTTTTTGAAAAATATGTTATTTGCGAATTAATCGGTCGCGCAAATGAGGAGCACACGAAAACGATAGCACGAAATGGACACTCGACTGGCAATTTGACAGAACGAAGTTTTATTAGAGTTAGACAAGAACACTGTTTACAGTATATGCAAATATATATAGTGATCGCGAATTTGAACGAGCTTGAATCCGCAAATATCGGATGCCTAATTTGTATGGTAGTACCGCACGTGAAATTTCACTAATCGCGAGCAACGGAATGAAAAAGGCGAACTTGATTTAAATAGTTTTCTCGACTAAAAGAACGTATCTGTGTTTGTGACTTTGTACGAAATGCCAAGAGCTGCCTCCGGTTTTTATTAGTGCCGGACCTTCTAGAAAGATTCCGCTTGTTCAAGAAATCGACGTGTCTTCCGGCGACAGTTTTTATCGAATATCCTTTTGTCTCGAACTGTTTTGAGATCTTTCTTGAAGGACGGTAATTATGTGTTGTGGATGATTTGAAGATAATCGAGCCTTTTATCCGACCGCTGTCTAGCAGTCCATGATTGAACGCCAGTGACGTGTATTTGACGCGCCAGTGTCATAACACCTCGCGGTGATAAGTGCACGGTGGCGATTGAGATGAGCCCGCAATTCGCGCGAGCCGCGCCATGACTTATTTCGTCATGACGCGCGGCAATTACAACCGCATCTTCTTTTTATCGCGCCCTTACGTCAATCCCGAACATTCTGCACGCCTCGCCCAGAGTGTTTGGCGAATCGTTCGCGTCTAGGACTCTGGTGGCCCACTCGGCGTGTACATTACTGGACTTCGCTATGAAAGAATACGGTACTACGCACGCTACTACGCTGTCGTAGTAATATGACACACGCGGCCGGTGAGTCTTGTCGAAAATCCGTGTGATCGAGATCGCGTGGTTACCGATGCAGTGATGAGTGCAACTAATGAGTGAAGCGAGGGAGTGGAATTTTGCTATCTTGTGGTGTGAAGTGCGACTAAATAAAAGTGTGGCATGACGCCGTGCGATGAATGAAGGCGAGGGGAGGCAGGCAGCTGTCGTGATGCAGGTAAGTACCGATCGCGTGTTTTTCGCGACTCAGGTGTTCGGTTATATTTTCAGATTCGCGTGAGCGGGAATGCGTTGAACATCTGACTCTTTACGGAGGACTATGTATCAGACTTAATAAAATAGAAAATGCGTTCATATGCAGATAAGAGTCATCGCAACTATTCGCCTTCTTTGATTTTTTTGTGTATTGTGGCGGACTCTCGCCACAAAAGTAAAGGCGCGTAACGCATTCCTGAGCCGGGCAGATCACGTGCTCGGTATGGGCAAGCGTACGACAAATAGTTACGCGCTTAGCACATGCAAGCGGTAGTCTCGCGGACTCTCCGCAACGCGGTGTCAGCCGCAAGCCACTACTTGGGAGTAAGATCCACCGAGAGTGGAATATAAGGTCGTTAGCCAATCAATTCAGTTCAGTAGCGGCTTCATGCTGCTAGAGAAGACTTCTCTCATTTAGCAGACTGTAAGCTTAGCGACAACGGACAGAGTTCGGGTCTGTTCTTAGAGACTTTCGCTCTTTGCCTCCAGAGCGATGACACACTAATAACAAGGAACGTCTACGTTCCTTGCCGACACCCGCATCACCTGGCTCTGGATTGCGTACAGAAGCGATCTAGCCATTGGACTACCTCTCCATTCGCCGACACGTCAGCTTCTTCTTCCGGGAGTGGAACCTGACGCTGTCTCCGGTGCGCTTCACACACCCTGGCAGAGTACTGCTCTCGACGTGGGACGTAAGGGTTCGGCGCTACAACTTACCGACGTACGGCTGAAGTTACCTCCACGGCTTTCACCGTTACCACCATCACCAGCGGAGTGGTTGGAGGCCGAGACACAAACCAGCTAGCCAAGCAGAGTGCATCGACGGATCCAGGCGCAGACTTTCAGCTCCAAGAATGTGACACAAGCGGCCGCTACCACCAGCGAACGCGCCACTCAATCCGACCACTCGGACTGAGAGGAAACACCACTCGAGCACTCAACGACTCGGCTACACAGATGCGTCCATCTGCGGCGCTGCTTCCCGATAGAAGTTATACTCCTCCCGGGATTTCTTCGGCACTCAGGAAAAGGTGGAGACCCCCATGGTACACCCCAACGGAGCTGCTTCTACAGTGGCAAGAATGCCGTCGATAACGCGTTCATCAGCGCTTATCTGGCCCTTTTAAGGGCCCCAAGAATAATATACAAAAATAATCTGTAGATAAAAGCTATATTGAACCAAGAGTTTGTAGATAGCAAGAATAAAAACCTGTACATACAGAAAGCTTTGTGAATCTGACACAAACTTTCCTGCGAGAAACATTCTCCTTGCAAAAAGTGGGATCGAGAGAAGCAACTCTCAAGAAAAAACTCCACATATACAATAATTCGATAAACTAAACGTGTGACGTATTGTGATTTAATTATACTAGTAATAAAAAAAAATTTTTTTTACAGAAAGCTACGGCGCGTCAAGCGTCCGGATGATCAAAATCTCGTTGATAGAAGAATAATCTTTGTGATTGAACGCGTTAATTCGGTTGTTGCAGTACGAGTGGTGATCACGCAAATATGTCCGTCGTCTCCAGGATGCACACTGGTTATTCTGACCAGCGGCCAGCGCGTCGATAGCGTATTCTCATTCCAGAGGAGGCAAAGGCGGCCAACTAGTACCTGATCGCTGGTAATCCACCACTTCGGCCTCTGGAGAAGAGAGTGCAGGTACTCCTGCGACCACCGTTCCCAGAAATGATTGTGATCTTCTACAAAAGGTGCCATCATGTCAGCCGTCCGAGCGATATCTCGGCTTAGCTCGGTTTGGGGACTGCGTTTAGAGCTGATCCGATTAAAAAGTGCCCCGGAATTAAGGCGGTCATGTCCTCCAGATCATCCGATAAAGTTTGAAGAGGCTTTGAATTCGGGCAGGCCACTATCTGCGCTAGAAGGATGCTTATTTCTTCGAATGTGAGCGTTGCTTCACCCAGCACTCGATATAGATGGAGTTTCAACGATTTTACGGCCTCCCACAGATCCACCGTAATGTGGTGCCGATGGCGGGTTGAAGCAACATTGAATACTGTTATAGCCCAAAATTAGCTATAACTATTATTATTATCGTTAATCTTAAATATTATTAATTTAAAGTATTTTTTAATACGCCTTCCGAGATATCGCGAAAGGCGTATAATGTTACGAACGGGAAACGCTGACGAAGCGAGTCACGTGCCGAGGCTATGCGAGCGCGAAGAAGATCGAACCACGGGAAATGCAAGGAATTTCAATCGAACCATATCTTAGCTTGTATTTTGGCCTAACCATTTGAAATGAGCGACATAATTGAGCGACATGACCATATATGGTCATGTCGCTAAAGAATCCCCTCCAAAAAATCAATCGAAAAGGAGGTAATAAAAGAGACCACCGCGAATACGCGACGGGCAATCATCACTATCAATTTATATTGGGCAAACATTATTACCGATTTACATCGGGCAGTGACTAATCTAATATTATATCAGGTAGCCATTAACATTGATTTATATCGAGTCTTTGACAGTTATTATTTAGTGAACAGTGAAAATATATACCTTTGTATAAAATAACTAAAGGAAGGTTATATTTACTACAACCAGCTGGACATCCGACCATCCTTGAACTTCATAGTTCTCAATCGGCTAGCGATTCCAAAATTACTCGTGCTTTTCCAAAGGGCACAATAATACGATCGTTGGATAACTGGTCGACTCTAACGTTGCTCAGAATAGCTGGCGGTGAAAAACGCATGAAGCTGAGCGTCGGCCCCGACGAAGTTAGTGCCGCAGTCATTTCGAAGGCTGCGAAAAAGACCGCGATGTGCCGTGAATCGTCGCAAAGCCGCCAGAAACGCCTCCGCCGTGTAGTCCGAAAGGACTTCGAAGTGAACGGCCTTCATATTCAGGCACATGAAGACCGCGATGGCCGCGCCTAACTAACTCTAGGTACTAACTCCTCTACGTAACTAAATGGGGCCGGCATAATCCACTCCTGTATGGAAAAATGGCTTAGCTGGAACCACTCGAGACCTCGGCAGGTTGCCCATGATTTGATAAGGAGTGGCCGTCCGCCAACGCACGCAGGTAACGCACCGCTGAATGGCCTTCACCATGCGTCGTCCCTGCAGAATCCAGTATTGCTGCCGAATGGTTCCATCCTGTGAGCTCCATTCCAAAGTGAGCTCCATCATGGAGCGTCCGTCGGTAGCAGGATTCGATGATGAGCAAAGTGAGGTGAGAAGAGCTAGGCAGGATTGCTGGATGTTTCTTATTGTGCGCCAGCAGAGCATGTTTGATTCGCCCTCCGATATTGAGGATGCCTTGCTGATTTAAAAAAAGGGATAAGCTTAATGAGTACATTTTTATTTAACAAAACAATGTTCCGACGAATAGATTGTAATTACGACTCAAATTTTTCAGCCTGCATTTTACGGATCCAGACGAGCATTTTTGTACTGGGAAGCCGTAAGAGCGTTCGCCAGACTAGACCGGTCATTTGCTGCAGCTGGAGGCTCCCTCGCGATGAACTGCTGCCACCGTCTACACCAGGCTGTAACCCGAAGCAGCCGGTTTCATGAGGAGAATAGGGTGAGTTCCTTGGATTCGGATTTAGGAAGTTGCGATGTCCTGATGGTGTGCGTCTTCGCTCGTTACTCTTCGGAACTTTGTCGTCCGTCTCGACGACGGACGGCGCCCTCCCGCAGGGAGATCCTTGCCACCAAAGTGAGTGAGCGATCAGTTCGCCCAGAAATACACCGCAAAATGCATAGTCCGCGATTGCTTGACTCTGGAAGATGATGCCATTGAGCCTCCGGCAGGATGGTTTGAATTTTGGAAACCCTGTTTGCCACGTACGTCTTCCATCGCGAGGGGTGCCCGTGGATTCAACATAACGCGACAGTAGAATCTGATTATAAGTGGAGCGGAGTATCCTTGAGTCCAGAGTCTGTTGAACGTGAGTTGCCAAACGAATGATTAGAGCTCACAATTCCAGGCGAGGAAGCGTCACTGGCTTCAGCGGAGCTATTTTTGTCTTTGCTGCAATTAATCTTACTTCTGCCTTTTCTCCGCAGGTGTGAATTCGCATATAAATGATTGCAACATATGCCTGCTCGGACGCGTCCGCGAATCCATAAAACCTGATCATGGTATCCAGAACTCTAATCGGTAAATATCGTGGAACACGGATTTCCTCTAGCTTCTGCAAATCAGACTGGAATTCTTGCCAGAGTTGTGTGCTGGTCTCATTCAGTTGAAAATCCCAGCCAACGCCTTGAAGCTAGGTAGACTGGAACATGATCTTTGCTTTGATGATGGGAATCAGCCAACATAAGGAAACGAAAAGACGGGCCGTCAAAAATAAGACAGACCGCTTTGTAAAAAGGTCTGGAACCGGTGGAGAATGAGAAGTCCATACTCAGGGTGCCACTGCAATCAGAGCGTAGCGTGTGTTTCTTGAGGCGTCTACGAGAGCAAGTCGCACTGCGTCTGGTATTCCGATGGAATATCGGCAATCAGGCTGGGACTATTGGCCGACCACTTTCGGAGAGGAAATTCGCCCGCCATGCATAACCTTGACAGTTGCTCTTGAAGATCTCTGGCTTTGTCGAGGGAAGAAGCGCCCATAAGGATGTCGTCCACGTCCTAGCGCAAAACAGTTGTTCCTTTCGGAAAGTGAGCCTTCTCATCGTCTGCCAGTTGACGCAGAGTGCGTATCGCCAAAAATGGGACGCACGCCAAACTGTAAGTGATCTACGTTTGCTTGAACGGCGTGCCCCAGACTCTCGTATTCTCACATAAAGTCACGATATAATTGGCCGATGTAATCACCATCACCTGCAAATCGCCTCTCTATTTGCTCGAGCAAGCAGACGGCAAAACGCCTTGTTTCCGATAGATCCGAAAGAGGCTCCTTGTTCAAAAGTCAAACTATGTATCGACCGCTAGCGTCGCGGCGATGCGTTCAAACGTAATAAGTTTCAGAGCCTCGCGTTCATCGGAAGAAAGCGGAGGTGCTGGCGGAGTCACTTCTTCCTGCTGCCAAAATCTCTGCACCGAGTCAAAAAAGTCGTTTTCTCCATGACATTGGAATGTCCTGGTGCACAGAGTAGCGCTCGTCATGCCAATAGCCTAATAAAATCCAGCCTAATTTTGATTGTTGCGCTATAGATTCGTGAAGTCTTCCGTGTCGCAAGCTCAGGAGAAGAATATCGGCGTAAACATCGAGAAGAAGATCCACTTGATCGATTGCGAGAAACTCCGGATCGGCTAGTTCCAGCCCGTCCAAATGCGCCCATTCTCTTTTTTCTGCTTGAAAGCCATGCTTACAGCTTGCCACCACTGTAAAGAGTGAGCTGGGGAAAAATCAGCGCCGACATCATTACTGGTGACCTGTCGCTGCGTGCGGAGATCTGCAGATCGACTTGGCCCGAGCTACGCTGGTCAATTTGCCTCCGATACCAAATTGACATGGAAGTATGTGATCGCGGCACCTGTAGTTTCTGCACCAATGATTCCGCAATTAATGACGTCTCGGAATCTTGGTCGACCAAGGCGCGTGCGGTGTGAAGTATGCCGAACCGGTCGGCGATACGAATACGCTCGGTAGCGAGAAACACGGCTGGCGTGGGTTTCGACTGTCGGTTCGCGGCATATGAGGAGATTTAGTTACCTCATTGACTTAGCATTCGTCGTGCAAGGTGATATGATGGCGAGCCCCGCATATTGAACACGTTTTCTTCAATGCACATTCGCTCTTCTGGTGCCTGCCAAGACAGTTGAGACACAAATTGTTGGCTTCAACATGCTGCTTTCTCTCCGCTGCAGTTTTTGCCTTGTATACATCACAAAACATAATATAATGATCTTAGTGACAGATCGAGCATCGATTTCGCTTCGTCTCCGGCTTGCGAGCGTGAAAAACGCGAATTGGCGACCAGAGTTAGCACCTGGTGTGTGGAAATGTTCTCTAGTTTAAGGGATTGTAGCAATTTTAAAGTGTGCAATCGGCGATCTAGGGACTGAAGAAGCGCGGAATACGACGGCGGCTCCGTGGTATCGCTTAGAGAATTTTCCCACTCGTGCTGTGATCGAGAATTAAGCAAATCCTCAATCAAGTGGACGAACAAACTCTCTCCACGAGTTATTGGCCTGTCTATGCTTTCGAGCGAAACGACTGTGTTCATTATGCAATGATATACTTTGCGAAGCTCAATGTCTGATTCACCCTTATCTTTTTACAGCGCTGAGAAACAAGAGATATAGGACCGGACGAGAAGACGCTTATTTTCATAATAACCAGACAAAATCTTCCAAGCGGGTTCAAAATTTGTACCCGCGCTAATATGTGCAGAGATATTCTTTTGCAATTTTGTTTTTCTTATAAAATAATTGCTAAATTGTTTTATACATAAAAACATTATTTTTATTTTACGAAAAAATTATATAAAATTAACTATTTATATGTATATTAATATAGATTATTCTGTATAATTAATAATAACTGTATTATCTTTGTATATTAGACATTATATATTGTATACAAGGTATCCCTCAAAATTTCGAAATTTAAATTTTGTAATGCAATAATTCTGGAATTATTAAATTATTAAATTATTAAATAATAAAAATTCTTTTCAATTTCTTTTAGCAGTATTTTCTTAAATGTAGTTTTTTACTTTACAACTTACAATTTTTATGATCGCCTGTAATTCGTGCGTCTAATAATTGATAACCGAGCATTTAAAGTTTCACTTACTCTACATACAATAATTAATTGATAAATTATCAAACTTTAATATCAATCTTGTTACTGATAAACTATAAAAATAAAAATATATATATACTTTCATTTTTATATAAAGTTCCCAAGTTTTTATTATCAACTTGTTATTGTATAATATCAACATGTAAAATATAAATATAATAATTAATTAATCAATTTAATATTGAATTGATCTTATAGTTATTATCTGATAATAAATACATATACGTATGTTTCCATCTTTATATATAAATTCACAAATATATATATAAATACACACACGTTATCAGCATATTATAGGTAACAAAATAATTTTGGCATGTTGGTATTAAAAAGTTGATAATAATAAGTTGGGAACTTTATATAAAAATAAAAGTATATATATATATATATATATATATATATATATATATATATTATCATTTTTATATATATTTATATCTTATTAGTATTTTATTAGTAACAAGATTGATATTAAAGCTTCATAGTTTATCAGTTAATTATCATATAGAATAAGTGAAACTTTAAATGCTCGATTATCAATTATTAGATACACGAATCACAGGCGATCATATAAATCGTAAGTTATAAAATAAAAGCTATTAAATTTTAGAAAATACTGCTAAAAAAATTGATAACAATTTTTATTGTTATTTGATATTTCCAGAATTATTCCTTTGCAAAATTTGAATTTGGGAACACCTATATAACATATGTGTAATATACAAAGATAATACAGTTATTATTAATTATACAGAATAATCCATAATATACATATAAATAATTAATTTTATATAATTTTTTCGTAAAATAGAAATAATATTTTTGTTTTTATGAAATTAATTTAATAATATAAAAATAATGTTTTTATATTATAAATGTTTCGGTCATAGAATATTAATTTATAAAGATAAACATTTATAAAGATTAGTTTTCATTTTCATTATTACGCGATATCTATAGCAATTAGTATGTAAGTATGTATGTATCAGGCAGTAAATCAGCTGTACGCACACACATACTTGCGAACAGACGCACGCGATCGTATCAGTGCGTGGCAGGCTCAGTCTCAGTTTGTCGCGTGTCTTGTTCATACGCGTAACAAGAGATTATCGCGTATTATTATAGCACGTTACTACACGTTGAAATTTTTTTTGTGTACTATTTTTAATATATGATGTGCGGGAACGCAATGAGACGCAAATATAATGAGAAAAGCTTGCCTCTTTTATTATATTAGTATTTTAAAATACTAGTTACAGGTACAGTAGTTAATTAGCCAGAGGCGATCAATTCGTGAGCTGGTTGTTTTTTTCATATCAAATGCGTTTTGCATGTGCGCTTTGATTAAATAATAAATGCCAGAGGCGATCAATTCGTGTGCTGGTTATTTCACACAAGATGCAATTTGCATGTGTGTAAAATAAATGATAAATATTTATTATCGTATTCATAAAACTTATGATATGCAAAAAAATATTAAGAGAAAATCTCAATGCGAGGATTATCTTTATTGCAGAGACAAAAAGAATATATGGTTGTGTCTCACAAGAATAGGCGATGGATGGGCCTACTCTTTATTTACAATATTCAAGATACTCGAATATTCAATATTCAAAATATTGTAAATTCATTATTTTATCGCGATTGAGATAAATATATAATGTATTGTAAATGTTTGCAAATTTATACTACAAATACATAAACATTTACATATATATATATCAATTCTATATATATATATATATATATATATATATATATATATATTATACATATATAAAATATTATGTATATGTATATACGTGTATAATATATTATATATATGTATACATAAACGTGTATATATAAAAATGTGGACACAAATGTCCAAATGGTATTTCTCTTAAAAAATATATAGAAGAGTACACGTTATTATGTAAGCAATATTCAAATTGTGTTCGATGCAATAAAGACACGCATATATATTTTAATATCACACGCTTAGATATGTTTGGATACATATGCTAGACGAAGAATAAATAAAGCAGTAAAAATATATTGTAATATTCTCATTTGAATATATGGAACACAATGCAAAAATTGCATCTTCTATTATGCATGTTTAAATTAATTGAATACTATCGATAATAGCGGAACTACAAATGCCGGTATTATCGGCAATTTTAGTTACGTTTAGATGAGGGCGCTAACCCATCGGAGTTCGCCAGTCACTTAAGGATCCCCTTAAGGGCCACAATAAAGGTTTCATTTATTCATTCAATCATAAGATCATAAAACCATGCTTTTATTAAACAGATATAAGATAGATTATGAGAAATTAAGTAAATAAAAACTTCACATATTTTTATTTTTTAATCTACATTATATTAAAAAGATATTTGTTTTATTTATTGATAAATAATAAACAATTTCTAAATTTTTTTAAGTGTAGCAAGAAAAATACATACAGCTACTACAGACGAGCTTATCTCAGCTCCAATAAAAATATGAGTAGCCCATGTCAAAGAAAAAGTACAAAGACAAACATATCAACGGGGATGTGACTATCAATAGATAGAATAATGCAATAAGTCTCTCGTAATATGTGTATTTTTTTTTGTTAAATGATTAATCTAACTACAAAGAATGCGTTATGTAATTTTGTTATCTAATTTTGAAAGATGTGATACATTGCTATATATGTATATCAAATTTATTGAGTAAGGATCCTTTAAAATAAATATTTACTTGTTTTACTTTTTATATATGACTATGGGATCTTATTTTTATATATTTTATTTTTTATTAAATATTAACATCTTTTTTTTATATTATAAGTTTCTTAAAATCTAAAATTGAAAACATATGATGAGAATATAAAAATAATCAATAGAATATAGAGTCATCAAAAATATAAAGTCATAACATATAGATATATATAAATTTATTGAATCCCCTTCGGGTTACAATCTCTTACATAATACTTACAGCTATCTTAACACTAGCTTACAACTAACTTAATTCTAACTTATCTTATTTAATCTCTAACTACCTCTAAACTACCTATACACACAACGCTATTTGTCCTACTCTAACTTGGGACCTCCGCTTCCGGCTCATATCATGTTTCCAATCCTTTCACACATCTCATTCACACATCCTACATCAATCCTCTCTCTCTCTCTCTCTCTCTCTCTCTCTCTCTCTCTCTCTCTCTCTCTCTCTCTATCTTCTCTATCTCTCTATCCTTATTCTCTTATCTTCTATCTATTCTCTCCATCATCATTCTCTTCCATCTTCCCCTCTTCCTTCTCCACTTCCATCATCTTTCCATGTTCCCATGTTTCCTCCTCCCTTCCACATAATTTACATTTTTTACTCTCTTCATCCTTCCAGTACCAGTTCCCCCTCATTCCATTTCCCAACCTTGCCATCCTTTGCCATCTACTTTCTCCCCAATCACTCTTCAGGTACTCTGATATCCCACTCCCCTTGATCTTTCCGTAGCCTGTTGTATCTTGACCCTTCTATCCATTCCCAACGTTCCTTCTTATCCATCTCTATGTCCTTTTTCACAAAATAGCCGAAATCTAGAACTCCTTCCGACCTTTTCGCCTCTACCTCCACCAGGCCCATACCTCTATCTTCAAAGAACCCACATCTTTCTTCTTCTCACTTCGATAAATCCTTCTTCTTCTTACTCCTCTCCCTCAACTCTTCCCAACATCTCCTCGCGATCCCACTTCCCCTACCTTCCTCCAACCTTTTCTCGAACCCCCACGCCCTTCTCCCGTCCCTACCTTTTAACTTCTCCCTCTGCAATTCCTGCCTTATCATATAGCCTGGCGTTCCTCATTCCACTCCTAATACCCATCTTAAATAACTTTCATGTAGCTTCTCCAACTCCTTCCTTTCTCTCCATTCCCAAATTTCCACCCCATACCACATCACCAGTTTATCGAAGAGCCATAATCTTTTTCCCCAATCGTTCTTAAATTTCCTTTTTCCTATTCCCCAAACCTGACCCATTACAGCAGCACCCTTCCTTAACCTATCTCTTATCTGTCTTCTATTCCTCTGCATTACATAACCCAAATAAGAGAATCCTTTTACCTCCTCTATCACCTTCCCTTTCCACCTCCAGCTTACATTTCTTTATCTCCCTCCTCCTTTCCTAAATTTTAATATTTTCGACTTTCCTACATTTACTCCAACCCCTTTTTTTCCAGATAGCCCTCTAACCTCTCAATCATACTCCTCATCCCATCACCCTCCTCCGCAATCAAAACTACATCATCCGCGTATGCCAAGGTATAAATCTTCATTCCCTAACTTAATTCCCCCCAACCTCCTCTACTCATTACCTCTTCCATATCCGAGGTCACCAGATTAAATAAGTGAGGGCTCAATGGGCACCTCTGCCTTACTTCTCTTCCCGTCCAAAACCCTGCTCCCAAATCCTCCCCTCTCCTTACCCTGTTTCTAGTCTCCCTCAAAATATTCTCGCTCCTTCTGACCAGCCCTTCCCTCACCCCCCTCTCTCTCATCGCTTCCACCAATTTCCTCCTATCCACCGAATCAAAAGCTGTTTTAAGATCTATAAAAACCACTAATTTTCCTTTCTTCTTGCTCACTGCCTATTCACTAAATAATTCCTTTCAATATGTTGTCCATCGTCCATCCCTTCCTGAAATCCGTCTGATTCTCCATCCTTTCCCTCCACCTCATCGTCCATTCCACTTTGTCCAGTCCTTCCATTCCTCTTCTCCCCTCCCCCTTCTTTAATATCCTTTAATCCACCCTTCATTCCATCTATCCATCCCTCTCCTTCCATTCCTATTATTCCATCCATTCTCCATTCCTCCATTCCTCCCACTTCCACATCTCCACCATTCCATCTATCCACTGTTATCCTTCTATCTTCCAATCCACTGACCTTATCTCATTCCTCATGTTCTCTTCCTCCATCCATCCACTCTCGACCTATCCACTTCCATCCACCCCTCCATTCCTTCCATCCATTCCATTCCTTCCATTCCTTCCATTCCATTCCATCTTTCCTCCTTCCTTCCCTCCCTTCATTTCCATTCCCTTCCATTCCATCCCTTCTTCCTTTCCTCCTTCCTTCCTCCATCCTTTCTTTCTTCCTTTTCTACCACCTATCTATCCACCTCTTTATCTTATCTCATATTTCCATACCTCATCCATCCGTCCTCCATTTCCTCTCATTCCTAACTCTTCCACCCTCTTGCATCCACCTCATTTTCCTTGTCCTCCTTCTTTCAATCTTATCTCTTCCCCTTATCCAAACTATGATTGGTCCATTTCCATCCATTCCATCTTCCATCCTGTCTTCCATTCCATTCCATTGTCCATTCCCCCCATCTCCTTCATTCCATCGCATATTGTCCACCTTTCTATTCATCTCCTTTCCTTTCCCTCCATTATTTGTCCTTCCATTCTTCCATTCCTCCCTTCTTCCTTCCCTTTTCTTCTCTCCCCCACCTGTTCTCACGTTCAAGTCCCTCCAATCCATTCTACTATTTCTTCCTTCTCTCCACCCATTCATTCCAATTATTCCACTTCTTCTCCATTATCCATCTCTTCCATTCCTCCATCCTCTACCTTCCATTCCTTCCTTCATTCCTTTCATTCCTTCCATTCCCTCCATTCTTCCTCTCACTATTCCATCCATTCCTTCCATCCATTCCATCCATTCCATCCATCCATTCCTTCCACTCCATCTTCCTCATCCTTCCTATCCACTCCATTCCATTCCATCCTTCTCTTCCATTTCCATTCCATCCTTCCTTCCTCCTCCATCCACCTACCATTTCTCATCTATTCTTATTTTTCCATACTTTTCCTTCTTATTTTCCATACCCTATTCAAACCTTCTTTCTCTTCTTCTCCTCCTCCCTTGCTATCCCTTCTAAACTCCTTCTCATTCTCCTTTCCTACCACGTCCAATCCTCCAAAATCCTTTCCTTTCTACCTTTCATTTCTTCCATTCCTTTCCATTCCATCTTCCTCCATCCTTCCACCTTCCATCCTTCCTTCCTTCATTCCTCCACTCCTTCCATCTCCATTTCTCTCCTTTCCTCTCTTTCCCTTCCTTTCCATTCCTCTTTCCATTCCCTTTCCTTCCATTCCCTATTCCCTTCCTTCCCTCTCCATTCCATTCTTTCTCCTTCCTCTTCCTTCCATCTCCTTCCTCTCTTCCCTTCTTCCTTCCATCTCTTCTCACTCTCCCTTTCCTCCTTCCACTCCTCCTTCCATTTCTCATTTCATTCCTTCCACCTCCTTCCATTCCATTCCTTCCATCTTCCTTCCTTCCCTTCCTCCATCCATTCCATTCCTTCCAGATTTTCCTTCTTCTATCCTCCTCTTCCCTCCTTCCATTCCATCCTCTCTTTCTTTCATAGCTCCTCTACATTTCTGTAGCTACCTCTTCTTTCCTTCCCTTCTTTCATGGCAAACTGCGCCATCTTGTTCTCCCGCGCCCTCTATGAAGATTCCTATCTCTATCCACTAGGCCCTACGCTCTCTGTTCTCTATGCTCTATGGCCTAACTGCCACTATCTTACACCTCCCTTTATGACCCTATATTTACTCCTACACCTTCTTCCACCTACACCTTTCACCCTTCACCTCTGCACACACTCTCACACCCCGCATCCACACTATCACACTCACTCCTTTTCCACTCCTCACTTTATCACTCAATAGCTACAAAACACACACGTCAATCCACCTCGAAGCACACTACCCGACACCGGAAACGGAAGTCGAGTCATAACATATAGTCATCAAAAATAATTTTATTTAAAATATGCATCGTGTTATATTATATGGCTAATAAATTTATCATTATATGAATGTATATATAAATGAAATATTATTTTGGTAAATTTGGCATATAATTAGAATTATCTGGACGGCGGTCTATTCTTTTCATAGTAACTCTATAAACAATTATAAATTAATAGTAAAATTTATAATTATATATTAAATTTTATTAATTTTTTTTTATAAATATAATAAATTGTAAATGTTCGGATTAACTTATATTTCACGGATCGTTTTTATTTTTAAATATATTGTAGAGAATACTTTCCTAAATAATACGCATTTTGAATTTTGTGGCGCTTTTTTCTAGTTCCAGAAATTTTGGATTATCATAATTTTTGCATTTACTTGTATCATTTTTTCTTACTTGCGTGTTTATATTTTTTTGTTTACATTTGTATCAGTACACTTCCGCTAAGAATTTTTTTGTTTACATTTAATTGTCTTTGTATTATTGCTAGTACGGTAATCACAATTGCTACTTCACGCAAAGCGAGGTTCAATCGTAACCTATGTGTCTAGTTTTCTGATAGAGAAGGGGTTTAAAACATACTTCTTCCATGCATATACTTTTTAATGCGAAATGAAATTCCACATGGGTTTATAACCAGTGATGCCATTTTCGAGGTGCTGCTTCCCTTACGGGAAAAACCTTCAAATATTGAGAGTAAACTCTCAATTTTGGGAGTTTACTCTCAAATTTGGGTGTATACACTCGAAATTTTGAGTGTTTACACTGAAGTGTGTACACCAAAACTTTAAGTGTTTAAACTCAAAATTGAGTATGTACATCAAAACATTGAGTGTTTATACTCAAAATTGAATGTGAACACTAAACTTTTAAAAGTTTATTCTTAACACTTGAATATGTCACTGAATAGATGAATATAAACCCTAAACCTTTGAGTGTTATTCACAAGATTGAGTATTTTCAAGAGACAATTGAGTGTTAACTAAGTCATAATTGAGTATTATTATTAACGCTAAAAATGTGAAATGAATTTTGCAAGTTGCCATGTAATATTTTTGAGATATTATTAGAACATGTAATTGTAATATTGAATGATAATGTTACAGCCACATTCCAAAAACATTACAAAAACCAATATTTGGTAATCGCTACTTTGTTCGTTTACCGCTATGCGGCGTGCGTTGCATTATCCATCTCGCATTTAATTTTAAGTCACGATGATTATATAAAGGTTGTAAAGAGCGGCTAATAAGATTAAAGTATAATAACTAACGATATAATTTGTCTGATGGTCCTAACACAGGGACTTCAGATATTTAATTGAACGTTTAGAAATCGGGCAGATAAATGTCCGCAAAAATTAAAATTGTGTGTTCATTATCTACTTAAGTAAAATTGATCTAAAATCTAATATTTATATAAATAAGAATTTAAGTTTCTCAAATTAAATTGTTTAAATTTAATTATTTTATTATTTACTTAATTATGTTTAAATATGTTAGTGTTTTTGTCATATAATATATATATGTATGCAATAATACTTATAAAAATGAAAGGTTTAGAAAACATATACAAATGTTCAGATAAAAAAACATCTATATATACTATATTATTATAAATATAATTGCACCGTAATGTATTGCATTGTAGAAGTATATAAATGTTACATTGCAATATTACAAAAAACGGTGCAATATTATATATACAATATATATATATACAAAAAAACAACTTCAGTGTTATCTTCAACTCGAGAGTTAACTTGAGTGTTATTCTCAACTTAAGAGTAACGCTTAAGGGGATCCTTAAGTGACTGGCGAACTCCGATAGGTTAGCGCCCTCATCTAAACGTAACTAAAATTGCCGATAATATCGGCATTTGTAGTTCCGCTATTGTCGATAGTATTCAATTAATTTAAACATGCATAATAGAAGATGCAATTTTTGCATTGTGTTCCATATATTCAAATGAGAATATTACAATATATTTTTACTGCTTTATTTATTCTTCGTCTAGCATATGTATCCAAACATATCTAAGCGTGTGATATTAAAATATATATGCGTGTCTTTATTGCATCGAACACAATTTGAATATTGCTTACATAATAACGTGTACTCTTCTATATATTTTTTAAGAGAAATACCATTTGGACATTTGTGTCCACATTTTTATATATACACGTTTATGTATACATATATATAATATATTATACACGTATATACATATACATAATATTTTATATATGTATAATATATATATATATATATATATATATATATATATATATATATGAATTGATATATATATATGTAAATGTTTATGTATTTGTAGTATAAATTTGCAAACATTTACAATACATTATATATTTATCTCAATCGCGATAAAATAATGAATTTACAATATTTTGAATATTGAATATTCGAGTATCTTGAATATTGTAAATAAAGAGTAGGCCCATCCATCGCCTATTCTTGTGAGACACAACCATATATTCTTTTTGTCTCTGCAATAAAGATAATCCTCGCATTGAGATTTTCTCTTAATATTTTTTTGCATATCATAAGTTTTATGAATACGATAATAAATATTTATCATTTATTTTACACACATGCAAATTGCATCTTGTGTGAAATAACCAGCACACGAATTGATCGCCTCTGGCATTTATTATTTAATCAAAGCGCACATGCAAAACGCATTTGATATGAAAAAACAACCAGCTCATGAATTGATCGCCTCTGGCATTTATTTTACACACATGCAAATTGCATCTTGTGTGAAATAACCAGCACACGAATTGATCGCCTCTGGCATTTATTATTTAATCAATGCGCACATGCAAAACGCATTTGATATGAAAAAACAACCAGCTCACGAATTGATCGCCTCTGGCATTTATTTTACACACATGCAAATTGCATCTTGTGTGAAATAACCAGCACACGAATTGATCGCCTCTGGCATTTATTATTTAATCAAAGCGCACATGCAAAACGCATTTGATATGAAAAAAACAATCAGCTCACGAATTGATCGCCTCTGGCTAATTAACTACTGTACCTGTAACTAGTATTTTAAAATACTAATATAATAAAAGAGGCAAGCTTTTCTCATTATATTTGCGTCTCATTGCGTTCCCGCACATCATATATTAAAAATAGTACACAAAAAAAAATTTCAACGTGTAGTAACGTGCTATATTAATACGCGATAATCTTTTGTTACGCGTATGAACAAGACACGCGACAAACTGAGACTGAGCCTGCCACGCACTGATACGATCGCGTGCGTCTGCCGCATGATGTGTGTGCGTACAGCTGACTTACTGCCTGATACATACATACTTACATACTAATTGCTATAGATATCGCGTAATAATGAAAATGAAAACTAATCTTTATAAATGTTTATCTTTATAAATTAATATTTTATGACCGAAACATTTATAATATAAAAACATTATTTTTATATTATTAAATTAATTTCATAAAAACAAAAATATTATTTCTATTTTACGAAAAAATTATATAAAATTAATTATTTATATGTATATTATGGATTATTCTGTATAATTAATAATAACTGTATTATCTTTGTATATTACACATATGTTATATAGGTGTTCCCAAATTCAAATTTTGCAAAGGAATAATTCTGGAAATATCAAATAATAATAAAAATTGTTATCAATTTTTTTAGCAGTATTTTCTAAAATTTAATAGCTTTTATTTTATAACTTACGATTTATATGATCGCTTGTGATTCGTGCATCTAATAATTGATAATAAAATAAAAAACTATAATAACTATATATAACAACTATAATAATAACTATAACTATAATAATAACTATAATAATAACTATAACTATAACTTAACTATAATAAAATAAAAAAAGAAAATAACTTGTATTGTATATCTCATTTATGTTGTATAAAATAAAAATACATAAATTTATTTATTTATTTACGTGTAGAAAAATAAGAATAAAATAGAAGAATAAATATTGAACAAATATAAAAGTATAATAATGGGAATGAAAGAATAATAAATGAACAAAAGAAGAGAGAGAGAGAGAGAGAGAGAGAGAGAAGCGTAAGTGAACGTATAAGTGAATATGCGAGAAGCATAAAACGATACGTACATAGTGAGCGAGCGATTAGAAAGAGACAGAGTATGATTGAAAAAGAAAGATAGAGAAACTGCAATAATGTTAATGTATGCGTATTCTACATATATGAATTTTGCTCTACACACATAAAAGAGACGAAGATAGTACGATTAGGTCTGCTTTTGTATATATAATATACACAAAAACACACATACATACATATAATACTTTTTTTATTTAAAAAATACACAATATTTCATTTATACTCTATAAAATAAAGAATAATTAATTTATTATCTTGTAGAAAAACAAAAAGAAAAAGAATAAGAATCAAACAAATAAAAGAATATAATAATGAGTATAAATGAATACAGTAAAGAACAAGCAGAGAAAGAGAGAGAGTGAGAGAGAGAGAGAGAGAGAGAGAGAGAGAAGCGTAAGTGAACGTATAAGTGAATATGCGAGAAGCATAAAACGATACGTAGTACATAGTGAGCGAGCGATTAGAAAGAGACAAAGTGTATGATTGAAAAAGAGAGATAAAGAAACTGCAGTAATGTTAGTGTACACATACTCTGCAAACATGTATTTTGCTCTAAACACATGAAAGAGACGAAGATAGTACGAATATATCTGTCTTTGTCATGTAAGATTGCAGCTCTGTCTATCGCGACATCACGCAACTAATCTACTGCTCTGTTTTACTCTTCAGCCTCGATCTCGCACACACACATATGCACGAAAATTTTAGATTGCATTAACCTTTTTATAAAGCTTCTAAACTCATTTCTCTAAGTTCACTGATACTCTTTGATGAAATGCCAAGTCGGATTGTTACTAATTAGGCACGTGCAAATTACAAATTTTTTGTATTAAATAAATGTTGACGGCAGAAGCCGATAACTAAACTGTAATTTTGTAATTTTTTTCACTTTTTTTATGAAATCATATCTACCCGAGTACGTTATTATATATATTTTAATTATGGAAAAGGATTTATCGATATTTATAATAAACAAAAAGATTATGCACTTTAACTTAATATTCGCGTTTTGATCGGTAAAACAGACCTTAAGGATCCCCTTAAAGAAAGAAAGTTGAGAGATATACTCAAGTTGAGTGTCCGAAATAATACTCAAATTGAGTATTATTTTGAGTGTCTTTTTGAGTGTTCTTTTTAGTGTTTTTTCCATAAGGGCTGCTAGAGTGTAGAGGGGATACGCACAGAAGGGCAAACCATGTACACAATAGAGATACGCATACAAAGGCGAACCGTGTACATATAATGCGCAGAGCGTATCTTTTCTATACGCTATGGTAGCATGACAGCGTCTCGAAAATAGCATCAATGTTTATAATTTTCCACACAAATCGAGGTTCAACTCAAATCTTTGTATTGATAAGTGCTGTCGTATATAATATCATCACTCGAAATTACATAACGTAATAACGACTTAAAAAAGTCAAAAGAGCACAACTCAAAATCAACATTTCATGGACTATTATGCTCTCAAAATTACAATTAAATGTAAGATATGCAATTCGTTACGCAATATTAAATTAAGACATCGCGATTTACTACTAAAAAAGTCATTTACTTTCGAACCATAAAAAGAAAAGCAACGAGTTTCTCGAGACCTTAATCCGAATTTAAATAGTAACGCGTACACAAAATAACTGTGAGATTCCACCAAGTGCCGATATTATACGTCACAGAAGCATCATCAAAACGAATTGTACAACACGTAAGCTATTCAAATATATCATTATTACGCGGAATCTTTGTCTCGTGTTTCTCGATATTCGGAGTCCCAACTCCTAAGATGAGTCGAACCCTTGGATCATCCCCAAATTCCCATTGTACTCGGAGAGTATAAATATACACAATAATTTTCTAGTAAGTATGCATAAAGTGGAAAGTTGTAAACCCTTATGGAACCTCACTTCGCATTAAAAGGTATATGCGTATGCAATATGTTTCACCACCTCCCCCCCTCCCGGGAGAACTTCACTATCAAAAAATTAGATACATATTAAAAATTAGATAGTTTTGCGTTGAATCTCGCTTTACATGGAAAGCGAAAAAACCCAAGGAGCTACGTCCCTCGAAATGTAAACAGACACTTTTTCCACGTCTGCTTTACACAAATACAACATAAACAAACTTTATTTTTCCTTATTTTATAACAGAAAAAGCATTAAAACTGTGAAATTTTAAAATCACATATATCTCTGGAATCAGAAGAGGGCGTCACAAAATTCAAAGTGTGTGTTACTCAGAAATGTACCCTCTACAATATATCTAAAAATAAAAACGATCCGTGAGGTGTAAGTTAATTCGTACATTTACCTAAATAGTTATCAGTTCAGAAAAAAATAAAATATTTAACTAAAAATATTTAATTTTATGATAATTGTTAAAATTTTGTTATTAAATTAATTTATTACTTACTTTCGTAGCCATATTAATAAGCTTTTTAGCTATCATGGAACCAGTTTGTTGTACCATATAAAAATATCCTTTTCTTTTTAAAAGTATATACGGATGGTCATATTCCTAAAATCAACGTCCAAAAATTTCATTTTATAATCATATTTTTATTTGGACATACACACATCCATGCACATTCACATACATGCATATATGAATATAGTGAATAAAGAAGAGATAAAAGAGAGCATTTGGTGCTAAGCGAACGTAGGAAAGTGACTATATAGCATAAAGAAAGATGCTCAAGATGGCCATTCATAGGCGCTAATATTGACTTCCTTTTACTCTTAGCTGCAGATTGCAATAAATGTCCATTTATTGATAAACGTCAAAAAGTTCAAGATAACTTTCATGTTGTATTTCCGTATATATATATATATATATATATATATATATATATATATATACACTTATAAAACAAAGACGAGAAGCAAGGAAATAACTATTTCACTGTTGCTGCGATGCAAAGCATGGCTGTGTCGCTTGTTTATAATTTTATAAAACAGACTACAGTAAAAAATTTGAACAGATACATACGTATTTATATATTATATCTTTTTAATTATTATTTTTTAATATAAAATAAAATTTAATAAATTAGAATTTTTCCCACATTAATGTAATATTCGTATATAAATAAAGAACAACACATTTTGTGAATAATATTATTATTATAATATTATTATTAATAATATTATTATTATATGTCAAATATAAAAGAATCGATTACGAATATCGTCTATACAGGATATTCCGGAACAACCTTCCGTAAAATGACGTATTCCTGATACATTATAAAACGATTTTTCCTTTACCAAAATTTGAATTGAAGCGTAATTTTTGAGTTACAAGCAAAAATAGTTAGCAAATCACGCGTCGAGTACAGAAGGCAGGCAGTCGCTACGCGGTGCGCCGCGAGCGCCCAACGCAGCTGACCGTCCGACGTGTAATTACCACCGCATGAGTCGCTAACTATTTTATCTTATAACATAAAATAATGCTTTAAATAAAATTTTGGTAAAGAAGAAAATGTCTTAAAATTACGTCAGGAATACGTGTTTCTTAAAATAATATCACTTTAGCAAAAGTTGTTCCGGCCGTCGGACGTTGCAATCAGCTGATTGCTACACGTGATGTGTGTATGGCGATCTTGCGATTGACTGAAACCTTCGCATCGTGAATGCAATAATTTCGAAGAAACACGTATTCCTGACGTAATTTTAAGACATTTTCTTCTTTACCAAAATTTTATTTAAAGTATTTTTTTATGTTATAAGATAAAATAGTTAGCGACTCATGCGGTGGTAATCACACGTCAGACCGTCAGCTGCGCCGGGCGCTCGCGGCCCGCCGCGCCGCACCGCGACTGCCTGCCTTCTGTACTCGACGCGTGATTTGCTAACTATTTTTACTTATAACTCAAAAATTACGCTTTAATTCAAATTTTGATAAAAAAAAATTGTCTTAGAATTGTATTAAGAATACGTCATTTTACGGACGGAAGGTTATTCCAGAACACCCTGTATATAATAAATTATTATAAATTAAAATTAAATTAAATAATAAAGAATATTTACTTATAGCACGTTCGCCGATGTGAGCATCTCTTCAAGGCTTAACAACAATCAGAGCTTTCAATGCTGAGAATATATTGATGGCGGATTTATGTAGTCATCAAGATCTCCATTCATCTGCCTGCCCCTTTCTCTTTTTAGTGACATCCCGAGCTTTTGGCTTCTATATCGATATAATCTATCAACTTTATAGCGGAGTGATAATTGTAGCTTTTACGATCTTCGAAGATTTAGCAATAGTCGGTAATATTGGTTTAATGATCACACAGATCATGTCGTTGATAAACATGTTGCAGTGGGGAATTAGACGGCTGAACTAGAAAGCCAATTAATTTCAATAGAAAGAATACTTGAATATAGTTACTTGGAAGAAGAGCCAATGATTGACAGTAAGTCAGAAATAAAACTACCAGATAATTGGCCGACAAAAAGTCTTGTAGAATTCAAAAATGTGAATTTGAAATACATTCATCAAGGCGACTACATCCTTAAAGATATCAGTTTTATCGTTCTACCGAAAGAAAAGATCGGTATTGTCGGCAGAATCGGCGCAGGAAAATCCTCTCTGATTAATGCTCTTTTTCGTTTAGCTTGTATAGAGGGAGAGATTCGTATAGATGATATATCCACTACCGCGATTGCTCTGCACAATTATCGATCAAAAATCAGTATTAATCCTCAAGAGCCATTCTTATTCACTGGCAGTCTACAAAATCTTGATCCTTTCGATCAATATTCTGACTCTATATTGTGGCAAGCTCTTCAAAATGTTGAATTAAAGAAGATAATCTCTCAGATGGCCGGCGGATTGAATACGAAAATATCCGACGAAGGATTAAATTTCAGCATAGGCCAGAGACAATTATTTTGTTTCGCGCGCGCTATTATCAAGAACAATCGAATTATAGTATTGGATGAAGCAACTGCTAATATTGATCCTTACACGGATTCTCTTATACAAAAGACAATTAAAACAAAATTTATAAATTGCACTGTATTTACTGTAGCTCATAGATTGAATACTATTATGGATAGCGACAGAATATTTATAATGAATGCTGGGAGTCTTGTGGTTAGTCGTATAAAGAATTAAAAAGCAAGACGATTTCAATAATTTTGACGATACTATCTAATTACGATACGATCTAATTTGAGTATTATTCATCATTTACTAAAAAAATAATTATACAAAGTAGTAAAGACGCAATTTTTAGTGTTCGAAAATTGTACTTTCATATACACATACACATTCACACTTATATTACATTCACAATCATTTTTTCTCCTCCTCCTTTGCCTCCCTCTACCTTCTACTCTCCCTATCTCATAAATCCACTTACTCATTTATTTATTCATTAACGTTTATTCATCCATATTCACATACGCGCGCATATATATATATATATATATATATATATATATATATATACAACTTGATTCAGAACAATTATTTGCCCTTAAAAGGTCGTATTCCTAAATGAATTCTAAGACAATTTTTCCTTTACGAGAATTTCGTCTGAAGCTTAGTTTTTAGAAAAAAATAGAAAATTACTGGACGAGTACAAAAGGTAGGCAAGAGCGGTGAAACTCATCGTCCAATGTGAGGCGCTCGCTATAGCTGATCGAACGCTGTAGCGTTACATCGCCGCCCCTATCTATCTTCTATACTCGTCCTGTAATTCGCTAACTATTTCTCTTTATAATTTAAAAACTAAGTTTCAGACAAAATTTTTGTAAAGGAAAAATCATCTTAGAATTCATCAGGAATACGATCTTTTAAGGACAAATGCGTGTTCTGAATCATTCTGTATATGTAAGTATATATGTATTGTATATGCCGATATTTTCTAAAACTGAAAATTACCGTGGTTTGCAAGATTCTGGATATTTTTCTAGAAAATGATAGATAAACAAACAAATTAAGAGTATAATGCCCAAATATTGTGTACAAGTTGTTCTGTAAAGTCAGCACATCACTTGCTGATGACAGATTCTTGGAATCAGTAAAAGACAATTTTTTCTTGATAAAAATTCAGACATATCAATAATTTCCAAGTTATAAGCAATTAAAATAAAAAAATTTTTACAAATTAAAATTTGTAAAGATTTAGAAGATTAACATAAATTATATTCTTCAGTTAATTCTAAACAGAGTTTACTTAATCAAAAAATTTAATTCAAGATTTAATTATAAAAATATATGGAACATTGGAAATTTGCAAAAAATGATTATCTTCCTTGATATTTTCACTGAGGAAAAGTCGTTGGGATAGTCCGGTTTGCGCATATTATGGATCGGACAAAATTTCCTGATCGGATACAGATCCGATCAGACACTGTAACATGTACTTTGTAAGTTCTAAAGCGAGGTCCACCCTGCGTACCGGTGGGATGGGTGCGAGAGAGGGGCCGAAGGCCTCTCTTGCACTCCCCTCCCCCTCCCGTGTGTATGTGTGTGCGCGCGCGCGTGCGTTCTTCCTGTCCATGCATATACTTTGGTATAGGTCTGTGTCGGTGTCCGAGCCGGTGTTCAATCGAGCCTGTGTTCTATCGGGCCGGTGTCCAATTCGCAGCCATATGTGTCCGATCGAAACTGTGTCCGATCGAGCCTGTGTCCGATTGGGACTGTGTCCTATAGCAACAGTATCTATCCAATCGGAACTGTGTCCGATTGGATCTGTGTCCGATCGAGCCTGTGTCCGATCGGATCTGTGTCCGATCGAGAAACTTTGTCGTGTCCGATTTATAATGTGCGCAATCGAGATTCACTCGTACATATTCTGTGTACGCATGCACACTCATCTATGTACATGTATATATATATATATATATATATGTGTGTGTGTGTGTGTGTGTGTGTGTGTGTATACAGAGTGTATCAAAACAAGTATTGTGTCCTTAAAGGATGGTATTTCTGAATGAATTCTAAAACAATTTTTCCTTTACCAAAATTTGATCTGAAGCTTAGTTTTTAAATTATAAAAGGAAATAGTGAGCGAATTACGGGACGAGTAGATATGGTAGGCAGGGGCGGCGCAACTTACCATTCTTTGCAGGCGCTTACGCGAGGCGCTCGCTACAGCTGACTCGAGCGCTACAGCGTACCCATCCCGTAAATCGCTCACTATTTCCTTTTTTAATTTAAAAACTAAGCTTCAGACGAAATTTTCGTAAAGGAAAAATAATCTTAGAAATCATTCAAGAATACGATGCTTTAAAAACGAACGATTGTTCTAAATCACCCCGTTACAGCACTTCGAACAGCTGTTTGCTATACGCGATGAGTGTGTGTGTGTGTGTCCATGTATGAGAACGTGTACGCGTATTACATACATACATACATACACATACAACACTCTCTCTCTCTCTCTGTCTCTCTCTCTGTCTCTCTCTCTCTCTCTGTCTCTGTCTCTGTCTCTGTCTCTCTCTGTCTCTCTCTGTCTCTCTCTCTCTCTCTCTCTCTCTCTCTGTCTGTCTGTCTGTCTGTCTCTCTCTCTCTCTCTCACTCTCACTCTCTCTCTCTCTCTTACTCGCTCACTCTTTCTCGCTCTCTAATGCTGTTTGCTTGCTCGCTCGCTCGCTCACTCACTCACTCATTCGCCCTCTCACTGGTTCACTCACACTTATTACGTAAAAGATACATAATACACCAAGTACATAAAAAAATTCTAATTTGTACGCAAAAGTTACTAACAAAAATTTTAATATTTATCCTTAAAAAATAATTTTTAAATTTTGCAGAAAAAATATAAATTTTTATAATAAATAGTTATTACAAAAAGTAGTAAGATCCCTTTAAAAAAAACTTTACAAAGATATTTTTAAAAAAGCCAAGTATATAAAAAAATCCTATCTTGTAAGTAAAAAATTACTGACAAAAATTATAATATTTTCCAAAAAATAACTTTTAAAATAATTTTCCCTTGAAAAATAAGTTTCTCTTAAAAAATCTGAAATCAAAACTAAATATGAAATGAATAGTTAACTAGCCAATTACATAGAAACAGTTCAGTTTTTAAAAAGTTGTAATTTTGTAACGACCTGTGTCGTTACTAAAGCCTCGCGGACCGTCCACCCGTCCGCAAAAGAGGCCGGCGCTTGGCGCCCCATAAAATTTCACATATTCGCGCCGTTGCGAGGCAGCGAGCCCACCGTATGAGCCGCTGCTGAGCAATGTGATCCCCCACTAGGGCGGTGCGAGCCTAAGTAAGGGAAGCCGGCCGAGTATATAAGCCGGCTCGATACGGCTCGCGGCACCATTCCCTGGTCCCGATCCTCGGGACACTCGAAACCTCAGAGCGCTCTCTGAGTCTCCAGTTGACCGATCCTTATCCCGTTCCTTTAACCTGGTCTAGGAGACGAGTGCTCTCGGCGTCCAGTCCTGTCGGTTGTAAATACCGCGCGTAGTTCGTAAACCATTTATATTAAGCAAAGAGTCCGTACCCGCTCGTGACTCCAAGAACAGCATCTCCAGCGCTCAGTCCTTCTCAGGATAGGTCGCAAAGCACGCCGGCTGGTCCCTAATCCTTTTCAGGATAGGCCGCCGAGTAGTGCAAATTCTCGGCTCCGGACGTCACACCCTGACACGGTTTTCCGTTAAGTGTACAGATTCGATTCAGCCGTCCCCGATTTTGTTAGCCGATTCAGTTCCCTTATTTTCTCATATACCGTTAGCAATAAGCGATTCCTCTCATATCAATTTGCTGCTTCTGTTATTATGGGCTTATTCCATTCGTTTGTTCTTTAAATTAAGTTCCGCTATTCTAGTATTAGAAACCCGGGTTCCGTTCTCCAATTGTATTCGCGAGTCCTATGTATTGGCCGATTCTGTTGTAGCATATATTCATACGAATAAATCATTGTTATTTGTTGAGTGTGTAATTTGCGAGCCCGAGTCTCTTCCTTCTCCCAAATCCTAGAACCGGCGAGTCGATCCGTGGCGTCGGAAAAGGCAGTTCGTTACAATTTAAAATAGTATTTGTCAAAAAATCAATCTTGCGTTTATAGAAATATTATAGATTTTCACGAAAAAATTAGAATGCATTTCATTTCTATCAAGACATTACATTATTATATACCCTCTATTTAAATAAATATTTTGTATAATATATAAAGTACTATTATGTTGCGGATTTTATTATAAATAAGTAAATCATAAAAAACTTCTTAATCCTTACTGAAATAATGTTGATCATATTGATTACTAATTTTAAATTTAAAAATGCCTTGTGCCAAATTGAACGATTTATTGTAAAATTAATCAACTTTACCAGATAAGTCCGAAGCGAAAAGGATAAAGATTAAAGCGACATACAAATACTTGGCGTGCCCGATGTGAAATAAAAAATTGCAAAAATATTATTATCAATATATTATATCAATATATCAATATAATATGTATTATTATATCATTATCAATACATTAACATGACATATAATTCGATGGGCAAGCCAAGTAATTGTGTCGCTTTAATCTTCGTCCTTTTTGTTTCGGACTTATCTGGCAAAGCTGATTAATTTTACAATAAATCAATCAATTTGGCACAAAGCATTTTTAAATTTAAAATTAGTACTCAATATGATCAACGTTATTGCAGTAAGGATTAAGAAATTTCTTATGATTTACTTATTTATAATAAAATCCGCAACATAATAGTACTTTATATATTATACAAAACAGGGGGAGAAGGAGAGGGTAGAAAAGTATAGGGGGGTGTCGCTGACGCTGATCCTTTATAAGGTGTATGCTTCGGTGCTGGCAGGGGTAGATTGAGCGATGAGGTGGAGAAAAAAGGATTGGTGCCGCAGAATCAGACGGGTTTCAGGAAGGGGTTAGGGACAATGGACAACATATTTGTGCTGAATTATTTAGTGAATAGGCAGTTGAGCAAGAAGAAAGGAAAATTAGTGACGTCTTTTATAGATCTTAAAGCAGCTTTTGATTCGGTGGATAGGAGGAAATTGGTGGAAGCGATGAGAGAGAGGGGAGTGAGGGAAGGGCTGGTCAGAAGGAGCGAGGATATTTTGAGACTAGAAACAGGGTGAGGAGAAGAGAGGATTTGGGAACAAGATTTTGGACAGGAAGGGGAGTAAGGCAGGGGTGCCCATTGAGCCTCACTTATTCAATTTGGTAACGACGGATATGGAGGAGGTAATGAGTAGAGGAGAATGGGGAGGGGTTAAGTTAGGGAATGAAGACCTAACCTTGGCATACGCGGATGATGTGGTTTTGATTGCGGAGGAGGATGATTGAGAGGTTAGAGAGCTATCTGGAAAAAAAGGAATTGTAGTAAATGTAGGAGTCGAAAATATTAAAATTTAGGAAAGGAGGAGGGAGAAAAAGAAATGGGTAAGCTGGAGGTGGAAAAGAAAGGTGATAGAGGAGGTAAAAGAATTCTCTTATTTGGGTTATGTAATGCAGAGGAATAGAGGACAGATAAGAGATAGGTTAAGGAAGGGTGCTGCTGTAATGAGTCAGGTTTGGGGAATAGGAAAAAGGAAATTTAAGAACGATTGGGGAAAAAGATTATGGCTTTTCGATAAACTGGTGATGGGGTATGAGGTGGAAATTTGGGAATGGAGAGAAAGGAAGGAGTTGGAGAAGCTACATGAAAGTTATTTAAGATGGGTATTAGGAGGAATGGCAGGCTAATGGTAAGAGAGAGAAGGTAGTGGAGATAGGGACGGAGAAGGACTGGAGGAAGGTAGGGGAGTGGAGGAGTGTAAGATAGGGAGAGAGATGGAAGGATCGAAGTGGAAGAAAAAGATGTGGGATTCTGAAAATAGAGGTATGGGCCTGGTGGAGGTAGAGGCGAAAAGGTCGGAAGGAGTTCTAGATTTCGGCTATTTTGTGAAAAAGGACATAGAGATGGATAAGAAGGAACGTTGGGAACGGATAGAAGGGTCAAGATACAACAGGCTACGGAAAAATCAAGGGGAGTGGGATATCAGAGTACCTGAAGAGTGATTGGGAGGAAAGTAGATGGCAAAGGATGGCAAAGGATGGCAAGGTTGGGAAATGGAATGAGGGGGAACTGGTACTGGAAGGATGAAGAGAGTAAAAAATGTAGATTATGGAAGGAGGAAACAGGGAAGTGGAAAGATGTGGAGGTGGAAGGGCTGGCAGATGGAGAGGCGAGGAAGAGGGGTGGTTGAGGGAATTAGAGAGATTAAAACGTGAGGGAAAGAATGATGAGGGAAAAATGATCGGATTGAGAATTAGATAGAAGATAAAAGTTAAGAAGAGGAGGGATAGAGAGAAAAAGGCAGACAGACAGAGAGAGAGATAGATAGAGAGAGAGAGAGAGAGAGAGAGAGAGAGAGAGGATTGATATGGGATGTGTGAAAGGATTGGAAACATGATATGAGCCGGAAGCGGAGGTCTCAAGTTAGAGTAGGACAAATAGCGTTGTGTGTGTGTATAGGTAGATTAGAGATAGTTAGAGATTAAGTAAGATAAATTAGAATTAAGTTAGTTGTAAGCTAGATTTAATATAGTTGTAAGTATTTTATGTAAGTGGTTGTAACCCCAAGGGGATTCAATAAATTTTTATATCATATTATACAAAATATTTATTTGAAGAGAGGGTATATAATAATGTACTGTCTTGATAGAAATAAAATGCATTTTAATTTTTTCGTGAAAATCTATAATATTTCTATATACACAAGATTGATTTTATGACAAATACTATTAATTATACTATTTTAAATTTCAACTTTTTACAAATTGAATTGTTTTTGTACTTGGCTAGTTAACTATTGATTTCATATTTAGTTTTGATTTTTTAAGAGAAAATTATTTTTCAAGGAAAAATTATTTTAAAAGTTATTTTTTATAGAAAAATATTATAATTTTTGTCAGTAATTTTTTACGTACAAGATAGGATTTTTTATGTACTTAGCGTATTTTTTTACCTTTGTAAGGTTTTTTTTATTTTATATCTTAATTTTTTCTTTTCTTCCTTTCCTCCCTCCTGTTTACTCCGTGACTCTCTCTCTCTCTCTCTCTCTCTCTCTCTCTCTCTTTCTGTCTCTATCTTTCTCTCTTTTTCGCTTTTGTTTCTTGCTCTTTTAAATATATATTATATATATATTAAAAAATATTATTCTCATCTGAATAAATCATAAAAAATAATATATAATGAATATGAATAAATATATGCATGTATTACGAATCCAAATTATTATTTATTTATTATTAAAACTAATTTGCAATTGTTTTATTTACTTATTACGAGATAATTTAACATAAGATTAAGATTCTGATAGCTCGTATATAATAAAAAAATATTTTATATTTATTAAAAATTTTTCAATATAACTCTTTCTTTTTCTCTATCTTTGTTTTTTTAATATATTATTTTATATTTCTAATATGATATATATACTACAAAAAGAATGATATCCCTACAATAGATATATACTACAAAAAGAATGATATCCCTACAATAGATATATACTACAAAAAGAATGATATCCCTACAAAAATTTACCTTTTTAGAAAAAGATAAAGCAGAAGACGCCAAATGCACGCGTCGTATAAAAATATGTTACACAAAAAATTGTATTTTATTTTTAAAAAACTGTTTTACTATATTATGTCATTTTAACTCTATTCAAGTATTAATTTAACCCAAAAAATACTGTTGTACAAAATAATAATTGTTTAAATTTTCTAAAAAAATAATGATATCAAAAAAATTGCGTCAAATGTGTGTAAATAAATATTTATACTATAAAATTTATTTCTTTTATTATTTTCAATATTAAAAAAAATTATATTTAATAAATTGTAATATAATTAAGGTAGTATAGCTAAAATAGTTATCTTATAATTAATTAAGTGTACACAATTGTAATATACACACATATAATGCTTTAAGATATATTTATTATAAAAAAATATGTAAAATAATATAAAATAAACAATCACTTATATATATTTTAATAATAATATATATTCTGAAAAATTTAATAAAAAAAGGTAATATAAAACAAAATTTTAAAAAATTCATATAAAAATTAAAAATTAAAAATTTATATAAAAATTAAAAATTGTAAAATTTATGCAACAATTACAAATTAATACAAAATCAAAAAATAAAAAAAGTTTTAGTTAAAAATCTTGGCGCTGCTAAATTGAACGATAGGAAGGTATTAATTCCGTTACTTCGTACATTTACATTGCAGTTATTGTATATAAGTAATAATATTTAAATTAAATTATTTGTATCTTTAAGATACGTTGAAATTATTAATTTTAAAACTTAGCAGCGCCAAGATTTTTAACTAAAATTTTTTTTATTTTTTAATTTTGTATTAATTTGTAATTGTCGCATAAATTTTACAATTTTAATTTTTATATAAATTTTAATTTTAATTTTATATAAATTTTTAAAATTTTGTTTTATATTACCTTTTTTTATCAAATTTTTAAAAATATATATAATTAGAATGTTCGAGATTGCAGCAATCTCGAACTTAGCATGTTGTTGCCGCGCGACTGCGTCGTCGCCGCGCGCGCGATGCGAAGCGGCGTTTCTGCGACCGAGCGAAAACAACAAACACCGTCGCCCTTCTCGAAGGATCTCAGATGAAATTGTGACAAACAAGTCACAGAAAAACTGTCGGCGGAAATGAGCAAATTTCGGGAACCTTCTGGATCCTTCGAAAAGGCGACGACCTTATAAAAGCGAGCCGACAACCGAGCTCGGTGCAGTCCGCTAAAAACAATCGACGCGTACACGCTATCCTAGTGATAACAGAAATTCGTTTTCGTGGAGAAATATTTGCATATTTCAGTGTGACTACCGGAGTTATTCCGAGACAGACGATTTATCGCTGTTCGTCCGCCGCGAATTACAGTATGACACGTATAATTAATCTTATAAGCAGTGTACATATCATATTCATCGTAGAATTAATCGCGTCTCGATACTCGCGGGTGTGTTTGTCCGTCGGCCGTCTCATGTCGCACTTGTCTTATTGGAGCACGCTCGCTTGCACGTTCACACATAACTTTCGCACACAAGAATATATATAAGTGATTGTTTATTTTATATTGTTTATTTTACATATTTTTTTATAATAAATATATTTTAAAGCATTATATATGTGTATATTACAATGCACTTAGTAGTGTGCACTTAGTTAATTATAACATAACTATTTTAGCTATACTATTTTAATTATATTACAATTTCTTAAATAAATTTTTTTTTAATATTGAAAATAATAAAAGAAATAAATTTTGTAGTATAAATATTTGTTTACACACATTTGGCGCAATTTTTTTGATATTATTTTTTAGCAAATTTAAACAACTATTATTTTGTACAATAGTATTTTTGAAGTCAAATTAATACTGTTTTGAATAGAGTTAAAATGACATAATATTGTAGAGCAGTTTTTAAAAAATAAAATACAATCTTTTGTGTAACATTTTTTCACACGGCGCGTGCACTTGGCGCCTTCTGTTTTTTAAAAAGGTATAAAAATTGACACGAGAGGAAAAGATTGTTCCAGATGTAGCTTACAGATCTATATGACAAATGTTAGAAAAAATGCAGTTATAAACTTGATAATTACGCAGACTAACAGATGTAATATGATAAATCTTGTTGTTAAAACGTTCGGAGAGATTATATTTAAATCAAGATGAAAAAACAAAGCATTGTGTATAGTGTATACATACAATCGATTATAGAATTATTTAATCACTCTATAATCGACGTTTTGGAAGCATGTCGATAGCATACATATAGGCGTCAGATAAACATTTTGTGTCGATCTGCAAATCATTATGTTGTCTTTATATGTTTATCATTTACGAGATCAATCTTTTATTAAAAAAATTAATAAATAATATATAATATAAAATAAAATAAAAATAAAATCAAAAATAAAATAAAAAGTAAATAAAAAAATAAATATATGCACTATAATTACTGCACTTTATTGCCTTTGCCTCATTTTGCTTGTTACTTTTAGAAGAGCTTTTTATTTATTATTGTTAATATTCTAAATTTTCTTTTGGGCTTATACAAGATATCAAAAATTAAACTGATAATTATTATATAACAGCACATCTAGTGTATTGTTACTAGATGTAGTTAATTTACTATTGTTACTAGATGTACTTAATTTACCAGGCTAAACATTTACCCAGAAAATAAAGCGGGGAGCACACACTTTGCATAAGCGCATAACTGTAAGCATAAGGAAATTGATTGGTTCATTTTCTTATGCATATATTTGTGGACCAATCAATTTCTTTATGTTTATGATTATGCGCTTATGCAAAAGTGTGTGCTTCCCGCTTAAAGCTTACCGCCTTTGGCGCTGCTAAACACCGACATCAGTAATGGTCTCTTTGTGGAAGCTATTATCACCATGTTCTAAATGCAAGTGAGGACCGATCGAGTCATGGTTGAGTATAAGTAGTAATATAAGAAAAAAGAAATTTGCGCAGTAACTGTTATATCGATTAGTATAGTGTGTTGACGAGTTTTATATCGTATCGTATTGTGCTGCTTCTTTTTCTCTTATCAGCTCTTTTCAGAACATTCTTTTTGCTTTAAAATTTTCCATTAACCTCAAATCAGCTTATGTCTTGAACTAGAATGCAAAAACGGCTCGCTCACTTCGATCCTTTGTTCGGCATTAACTCGCTATTGGTTTCCAGTTCTCTTTGTATCATTATTTGCTTTTGTGTTGTTATTTGCTTTTGTGTAACTATTATCTTCCTGTGTTGTTAAAAACTCTGTGTTAACATGTTTTCTCCCCAAGATTCTAGAAGCAAAAAAGGACCTTCTCAAATCATTACTAATATTAATGCTATAGAAGCCGAGACGCAAGAAGCGGTTTTGAACCTGATTTCCAAAAATTATGCTCCCTTGCTTCAGGATTCTGCTAATCCTGATAGTGATATGGAAGTCGACAATTTTTCATCGGAGATTTTGTTCGCCCAACAATCTAATAAATCTCATAAATGAGATTCTTCGTCTGATATATAAACTTCTAAATTTCGAAATACAGCTGATCTTACATCATTACATACTAAATCTCTCAAGAGACAGAAATGCCAAGAAAAATCTCTCATCCTAAAAAGCTCAACATTACGAAACAGCTATCAGAATCGGCCTTGAATACACATATACAATTGCTATCAAGATTCATTTGAAATCATCCATAGAAATAGTTAACATATCTCTTCATCTTTTTACAATCGTCTCCTTAATATTGCGCTAAAGATGAACATCACTGAAATTAAGAAGCTCGGCTTCTCTAAAATCTCTGTGCAATTCAATTCTTGCGATGCAAAGCTGTGCAATGTAAAGCTGCTAATAATTTAATTAATAACTCTATTCTTAAGCCTAATAACTTAATAACTTGGCTTATATTCTTTCTTTCAGAATCTCGAAACAAGTTATCAGGAATGTTTCACTTGATCTCACTGAAAGTACGATTAAAAATGAAATAGACTATCCAAAATCTTTTTTGTGTGAAGGTTCAATAGGAAGGTAACTGACTCAGCAATAGAATCGATGAGTTATACTACCTCAAAATCCATCACTATTGCTTTCAAAATATCCCTAAACATCTTTATTTATGATCAGATATAAAATCTGTCTTCTAATTTCTAAACTTTCTTTATACTTTTTTTGTTATCAATATGGTCACATTAAAGATCAGTGCAAAAGCCAACTACAATTTTCCGTTGCGATGACAAAATCCACAAGGACGGTAATCTTTGTTTTAAAAATGATCAGCCTCCCTCATGTATTAATTGCAAAGGCTTCCACAAAATTAATGACCTTTCTTGTCCAGAATGACATACTTAAAAACGAATTTTAGAGCTGGTTGTTCAAGAATATCTCTATATTAGAAGCCAGAAAAATTATTCGGGTCTAACGAAAATATTCATAACTTATCTTGATCATCTAATTTTCCTAAATTAAGTAATTTCACTTCTGATATGCTCTTTTTATCCAATCCTTCCTCTTCGCCTTACTTTTCTCTTTTTCGCTTATATGTTGATGTTTCCAAAAATACGGCTAAAGTTTCTTCTAATTCAGCTTTCGCATTTTCTAACAATTCTTTTTCCTTCCCACTCCTTTATCAAAAATCTCTCGCCAATAAATCCTTCTTTGTCTATACCTATTTCCTCTTCCCCAAATAATCTTAATCGCTCTTCTCCCCCAACTCATTTTTTGTTTCACCCAATGGTCGCCTCCCATTCTCTTCTTCCTATAGGTTAGCTTTCAACTCACCCACCTCATCTGTTTCATCCTCTCCCTCCAAATAGTTTTCCAACTTTCATTCCTCTCCTATATAAATTTTAATTTTTCTTCCTCCCCTGATCCCCAACTCGCCCTTATTCTATTCATTCCTTTCATAAAAGCTTAAATTGAAAAAATCTCCCCATTTCTCAAAGCTTTTGGACTCTGATGGTGCCTTAAAAATTTTTTTAAGAACTAGGATGCAATGATGAAAACTCGTAGGAAGTATCTTGGACATTCACAGTAGTCAAAAGGCCTCAATAGCGTATAGTGTATATTAAAATAAGGGTACCGTTAAACCTCTTATAGGAAAAAATAGATAATGTTGAATGAAATAATATATAATATGGTTCTTAAAATTTATTTTGTTTATCTTTAAAGAGATAACAGGATTTTAATATATCATTAGCATAAATATTAACAGAAACAAAAGAAAATTTATTTAGGCTTTAAAAAGTGTCCTACATTACATCTTAGCACGAGTCTGCCGAGATCGGTGACATGAACAGTGACGTCATTCATGCATGCGCAGAAAGTTCTGCTCGTGAGATAACTCCCACGAGTTTTCATCATTGCTAGGATGGCGCATGCCTTCTTACATCTTTTTCTCAACATGCACCCATTTAATGAAAACAGATTTTTTTTCTCCTATTAAAATTCTACAGTGGAATTGCCCTTTCATTTATAATAAAATTGTCTTTCTCCGCTCCATTACTGATGACTACGACATAATTGCATTCTCTGAAACTTGGTTAAATCCTGTATTACCTTTCTCTCTTCGCGATTTCCACAGCATTAGAAAGAATAGTCTCTCATGCAATTTGGGAAGTCTTATCATAGCCATTAAATGCAATATCTCCTCCAAAATCGTCGATAACTGTTTTCGTATTCCATGCCGTCTTGAATGCCAAGCCATCACTATTCCAATTAAGAGTCAACATTTCCAAATAACATCTATCTATAGATCTTCCCATTCTTCCTTATGTGTTAAAAATTGGAATAAATTATTTTAATTTTGTAATTCCTACTCTCTTTTTATTTTAATCGGCGATTTCAATAGTCACATTGAATGAGATTGTGCACTCAATAGCACTCTCTTAGCTTCAGCTTTGGAATTCTCTTTTATATGTTTCAATGACGGTTCTCCTATTTTCCTGACTCCCAATCAAGCCAAATCTGTTATTGACTTCTCCTTTATTTCCCCTCCTTTGTATTGTTTATGTGAGATGAACGTCCCTTCTGATCTTTACTATAGTGATCACTTTCCTTCCTCAATCTTAATTAATTGTACAATAAAAAAATGAACATTTTCTCTTACAAAATAAAACTCAAAAAACCAGATCAAGATCAATTCGTAATAAATCTGATCTAAAACTATTCTTTTCTCTTGAATTCAATCTCAGATTTTACCTCTTTTAAAAACAAATATGATATATTCACCTCTTACGATATAATATACCTCTCATTATGAATCAACTTCCTCTTCATCATTCTCGTCGGCAATATAACTATCTTTCTAAATCTTTTTCTAAATGGTCCTCTCTCCCTGCTCCTTTAGGCAAGTCATATTAGATTAATTTAGAGGGTTCCAACCCTCCAATTAGTCTTCCCAGATTGCAATTACCATAAATCACTTTGGTTAGAAGTGTTACAAGGGGAATTAATTTTGCTTTGTAAAATTAACAGGGAATAAAAAGTTATTAACAATATTATAAATAAAAAATTTTTTGTATTTTCTCAAATATCTCGAAAATCAAACAAGATAGGGTAACAAACTATCTTTTTTGTAGAGTAAAATTATCTACAATAATGATCCGAGCAATATTTATTGTCATGTCAATCGTTTAGCTTGCCCGCGTCAAATTCGAAAACTCTGATTCCGAAAACTCTTGATTTCGTCATTTTTTTGATGTTGCGTCAGTGACTTTTTTCTGTCATTTAAAATAGAATTAAAATTCTCCAAAAAATCATATATTATCTGAGAACTTTAAAGAATATTTTTCATGCAACCAATTTTTTAGACCTTTTTTGTTTATTTTGTAGCTATGTAAATAAAAAAATTTTACTCTTTGGAATAGTCTTAATTTTTTGCTGTTTTCACATCTTAGAATTTATTTGAGATGAATCTTATTATATACATATTCTTGGGGACGACGTTTGGAACAAAAAAGACCCTTTTTTCGTATGACAAACACTGATTTTTTTATTGACGCGCGAAATTATCCAATATTGCGGACAAGTCGAATAACATTTGTTTTACACTGAAATTATTATTTTCCATTAAAATTCATGTGACTTTTTGCATTATTATTGATTCATAAATTATTGCAAAATTGTTTTCAACACATCCTTTTATTTTTACTTATTTGTTAACAAATTATTTATTTAAAAATTGTCATAAGCAATTCTAAAAACATATTATCAATAAGAAACTGTAATAAAAGACTGTTAGTTTTAGACTTTTAGATAAGTTGTATCGCAAATTTGGCTCGAAATTATTGATCTATGTACTTTCCAATTTAGGATTATGTATGACATATAACAATGTAAGCATCTCTTTGAAGCATCTGCAATTGTAAATTCCAAAGTAATGATTAAAGAACATGCATTTGGTCAATATGTTTTTGACAATGCTGACCATAATGTTTGTACATTAAATGGCTTCAACACATTTCACAGTATGGGTGGCATTTGTTGTATTACTCCGAAAGATAACTTAGAAATACAAGGACGGATTGAAAAATTGAAAGTGATATCATCTGCTGCAATTTTGGCGTCACAAGCAAAAATTGAGATTAAATATTATGGAAATTATAATAGTGAATCTGGATTGAAAAATTTTGTCTTTTAAGAACTGAAACAAGATGGTTTACAAGAACCTTCCTGTTAGTCAAGCACTTTCCTATTATACTCCATGTTATTGCATAAATCTTTTGAAGTAAATAGTATAAATCTCCTTAGTTGGAAAGGCTATATTGTATATATATATATATATATATATATATATATATATATATATATATATATATTATGACAAATATAGAGTACGATGTCTCTTGTGTTTTGTGTTTGCCGTTTGTCAATCTTCCTTCATCAAGCAAGGATGCCATTAATACAGTACTGTGTTATGCATCTTCAGAATGTCAAAAAAGAGGACAAAAAACTTGCTTTGTCACTTTCGATCAGCCTCTACATCAAAGTCAGAGAAACCGTCGCTTAGGGGGATGAAAGATTAGCAAATGTTGTCGTTAAATTGGGAGGATTTCATTTGCTAATGTGTTACCTTGGAGAACTGGAAATCAATGGAAGCCAGCGGACTGAGTGAATTATATATACGGTCCACATTGTACGCATCTGTTTCTGTTGAAAAAATGCTCGCAGGACGCGCTTTTGCGCGTGCCATAAGAGCTCATTTGCTAACATAAGGCATTAGGCACTATAATTGTCCGAGGTGTGACAAACATTGATAAAAGCGTTCGTAAATATGTCATTTCTTCAATAACTTTGACGCTGAACCACAAACGGCTAAAACTATAAAAAACAATAAACGTTTGTTGACTTAGCAATCCGATTACAAGATGAAATGAATGCAGTAAAGAAAAGAGGACGCATAGCGCAACTTTGGATGCAGTATATGGACTGCATAAATGTCATCAAGTTTTACATTGAGGCGAAGCGTTCAGGAAATTGGCATTTGCACTTGCGGTGTATTCGTGAAATGCTGCCTTTTTTTATGTATCAGGTCATTTGGCATATGCTAAATCCGCCAAGTTATATCTTCAGGACATGTCAAATCTTTAACAAGTCATGACAGTAAATGAATATCAAAAATTTACAGAAAACAGTTATTTCACTATCCGAAGATTTGACAAAATGACTTCGGGAAATTGGACGGTTAGGTCTGCGACGATTATGCGCTTTTTGAAATTTGAAGAAGGAGTTACACATAAACGTGGAATATCCGACAATGTTCTGGCCAGATGGATCCTTGCTAAGCCGACAGCTTATAAGGTTAGTGATCAAATAGAAGAATTTTCCGGAGTGAGATTGACCACAAGTGAATAACACATTGATTTGCAATTGAGTCGCATCAAAAGAGATATGGAAGATTACGCGCGCCTAATAGAATGGCTAGAATCACATGATACATTCCCTACATGCAATGCACTGAGATCGATATCTACTGATTTGATTGGAATGCCCAAAATTAATTCCGACAAAGCAATTAAAATTGGAACAACGGCAATGAAGTCTGATAGGGATCAGTCTAGCAAAATTGAAGAGTACGAGTCTAGACTTTAGCTGTTATGAACCGAGGTATAGAAATCCATGGAGAAGTGATCACTGTCAATATGAATATTGCTTTTCCAACAAATAGTTGTATTACTAAGTGGCGATAAGGAAGCGACGCGTGATGCATTTTGCTACGAATTGGCACCTTTTCCATTGTTCTTATTCAAGATATCATGAAAAAATCGAAGAAATCCGATTTATATAAATCATTAACACCAATGGCAGCCGATCATTTTGATTGGATTGGAAGATGAGTAATTAGTGATGGTGGATTCTTATTGCATCGAGTAGTGTAGTCGCTGGGAAATACTTATACCGACATATTCAAAGCCTGTGAGGCTTACATTCGAAGCATTATGGTTTGAATTGCATTGTGGTTTTTGATGAATATAGAAACAATTATTTAGGTGCAAAAAATTATAAGAGATTATAAAAAATTATAAAAAATTATAAGCTAAAATAAACAAACAAAAATTTTGGTAGTGATGTGATGTTCACAGAGGATATGATGACAACCATGAATTAAGCCAAATTTCTGAATAACAACAAGAACAAATGCAGACTGATTGAATATCTCTCGAAACACCTTGAAATCGCTGGCATTCATCAAGCAGATCATGATTCTGATCGATTAATTGTCATTATAGCTATTGCTGAAAGTGTCCAGCATGATAAAGTGATTGTAAATGAATATGTCGATCTTGTCATTTTCATGATTGGATTAACATCTGCGAATCGAAATATATATTTTTTCAAACAAGGAGGAAGAAGAACAGTAGATATCATGTATTCATGAGAAGAAAACACAACAAAAAAGAATAGATAATTTTTTTTGCTTATGTTTTTATTGGCTGTGACACCATGAGCGCAATTTTCCAACGAGAGAAAAATAGCAATTTTCAATCTTTTCAGAAAAAAGTCGAATTTACTGAAGAATATACGAGTTTTTTACGATCCTGAAGCTTCAAGACAATGCATTGATGATGCAGAAGAACGTCTGATGTTGGCATTATATGGAGTACCAATTGAAGATACTCTACATCTTGATAATTATCGTTTCAAGCGTTTTCAAACATCAGTTGTTCGAGCTAAACTAGGTTCGTCTTGCTCAACTGCCACCGATACTGGCATCAGCTTTACAATTCCGAAAAGTTTATTTTCAAGTGCAGGAATGGCTCGGCAACAATAAATTTTCAATTCTGGATTGAGGATGGGAATATAAAAATTCCATGTTGATGCCAATAATGACAAAATTAAAGCTTGCTCCAAAATTTTTACTAAGAACCATCTCATGTAAATGCATAGAGTCTTGTGGGAAGGCATATAGCTGTCAACGACTCGGCATACAATGCTCCCAAATCTGTTTGTTTTGTCAAAGAATGTTTTGCACGAATCGAATAGCAATGGACCTTGAAAACGATGAAGTGAACAGAATAGATGATCCCATTTGCGAAGATTTTGAGATCTTTCCAACATCAGGAAGATGAGCAAAACGAGAGAAAAAGAACGGAAGTGATGGAGAAGATACGAAAGTTCAAGATGAATCCGTGGATACTGAAGATTGAAATAATTATCTAATTGTAAGACGGTGGAAGATAGTCAAAAGGTATATATCTGTATGTATGAATAAATTTTATAAATATGAATAAATTTTCTTTGAACATTTTTTGAATTGATATGTTCTCCCCATGAGACAACGAGGATAACGAATATAATATTATGTTTTTAGAATTGTTTATAACAATTTTTAAATAAATAATTTGTTACAAATAAGTACAAATAAAAGGATGTGTTGAAAATTTTGCAATAATTTATGAATCACATAATATGAATAATGATGCAAAAAATTACATGAATGTTAATGGAAAATAATTATTTCAGTGTGAAACAAGTGTTATCCGATCTATCAGCAATATTGGATATTTTCACATCAATAAAAAAATTAGCGTTTGTCGTCCGAAAAAAATGTGAGGATCTTTTTTGTTGCAAATTTTATTCCCAACAAGATGCATATAATAAGATTCGTCTCAAATTCTAAAACGTGAAAACAGCAAAAAATTAAGACTACTCCGAAAAGCAAAATTTTTTTATTTACATAGCTGCAAAATAAACAAAAAAGGTCTCAAAAATTGGTTGCACCATGAAAAATATTCTTTGAAGTTTTTAGATAATGTGATTTTTAATTCAATTCTAAATGACAAAAAATCACCGACGCAACATAAAAAAAAACGATGAAATTGATAGTTTTCGGGATCCGAGTTTTGAAGTTTGATGACGTGTATAAACTAAACCACTAACATGACGATAAATGTGTTTGGATCATTATTGTAGATAATTTTACGCTCTACAAAAAAGGTAGTACAGTTTGTTGCCCTATCTTGCTTGGTTTTCGAGATATTTGAGAAAATACAAAAAAAGTCTCTAAATAATATATACAAAAAAATTTTTTGTATATATTATTTAGAGACTTTTTTTGTATTTTATTGTTATTATTATTGTTAATAACTTTTTATTCCCCGTTAATTTTGCGGAGAAAAATTAATCTCACTTACAGCACCTCAAATCAAAGCGATACATGATGATTGCAACCTGGGAAGACTAATTGGAGAGTTTGATGTCTAATATGACAGTTCTACTTGGTGGAGCGACAAATATGAGACGGCTTCTTCCAATAGAAGGGTAACTCTTAATACTTACAAAAAGAATCCTTCCTTCGCCAATTATCTTAATCTAAAGAAACTTGAAACGAAATTGCTAAACGCACCTTACATTTGGCTAATAGCGTTTTCGGATGAATGGGTTAATCCAATCTCGGATCAGGAATTCATGTCTTTTATTGGCAGAGATAATGCAAATAATGACATCATTGCATGGTCTCTGCCAATAAAAGACATGAATTCATGCAAGTAATTATGTAATTGCATTGTCTCTGCCGATAAAAGCCATGAATTCATGATCCGAGTTGGATTAACCCGTCTATCCAAAAACGCCAGAGATGCGAATAGAAAAATTTTTATTGCTCTCTTAATGAACATACTCCTGTATCATATTTGTGGAATATGATTAAAAGATTTAAATTAAGACATTCGGTCTCTCTTCTTTTCAAATTAACTTTAACTTCGAAATCCCAGATGGCGTCAAATCCCTAATCTCATCTTTCTGTCCTCCGTTTGTCCTCTTTAAACAATATTTTCCACGACCTAATCTTTCCTCCTTGTCACATTGTTGATAACCTCTTTTCACTGACTCACTGGTCTCATTAAAAATCTTAAAACCAAATCCTCTCCAGGACTTGATCGTATCGACTACAAGATGATTTCTTTACTTCCAGATCATTATTTACCTACTCTTCTAAACATATTTAATAATATATTTAAGGAAGGAATATTTCCTAATTTTTGGCATCATTCTCTTGTATCATTGTCTTTTTAATTCCCAAAAATTCTCTTGGTGAATTCCGTCCAATCTTTTTTACCTCCTATTTTTACCTCTTACTAAAATTAATGGAAGAACTTATTCATTCTCATTTTGAATGGATTGAAAAAATAGACTTCTTTCCCTGAGTCAATTCGGCTTTAGGAAAAAAAAGTCTTGTCACGACAACTTTAGCATACTCCTCAGCGTCATCTATGGTGGTTTTGTTACAAGTCAGTCCACAGTCTGCTTATTCCTCGATATAGTTGGAGCTTTTGATAATATTATTCCAAATATTCTCCTAATCTCATCAAACTTAGAATCCTTCTTAGACATGCTTATTTATATATAACCTCATTCATTTCAGAGAGTTGCCCACATTTGTTATAAATGGGGAAAATCTCTAACACATTCCTTTCTTACAAGTGTTCCATAAGGCTCTATTTTAAGTCCCTTTTTATTTAACATCTATATTACATAAATGTCAAAAATTCTTTAACAATTAATGCAAAATTCTTCAATTTACTGATGATATTGCTATTCACTCAAGATCTTCAAACATTGATCACTCACTTAAAATCGTCGAGCTATCTGCAAACCTGCATCTCATCTTGAATCTAGAAGTATAATGATATCTTCTTCTAAATCAGTACTTGTTGTTTTTTCCAGAGATAGAAGAAACCCTCTCTCCTACTCAATCAATTTTCAAGGTTCAAAAATTAAATTAACAATTTTGTTTGGTCAAACTCTAAAATAAATCTCTAAATAGTCGAGTCTCTTTATTTCGATGTCACCAGCAAAAATTATCTCTCCGCAGTTCATAGCTACATCTCTAAAAAAAAAAGTAAATTTTGATGAAACATTGGTCCTTCGAGCCGGATAGGCGGAAAAATATTCGTGGATAATTTTGCGGTTAAAATCTACCAGAATTTTGAGATTTCTCAAGATTATTCTCTGTGAATTGTCTCGTTGTCCTAACGGTCATTCGCCAGTATATCTCTTAACATCGTCCGCATCTGAATGTTCTCGTATATCGATCTTTATCATTATTGCACCAGTAAATAAATCGCGAGTGCATTAGCAGTGTCGGCTGCCGCTTTACAAAAATTGGTGTTAGTGAATTTCGAATCATAATCGATTCTTCTGAACAATGGCAACAATCGACAATGTCATCGAATGTCAACACTTCCTCTTTGGCTTCATTACGCATTCAGTCGAAAATCTTAAAAAATCGGCTCTTCAAAAACGAATCGTGGCAACGTACAAAACAGCGTAGAAGCACTAAAAAGTAATTGGATTAAATTTCAAGCGAACGACGAGAATCTCTTCAAATCATGTTTGGCCGAACAGAAGAAGCTACCGTTTTTCAAGGAGGATTTTTACTCGGTGAAGCAGCATTTATCGACTCTCACGGTTACATGCTCATGTACGTGAATTTGGCATATCATTTTTCAGCAAATCAAAAATAAAAAGGAGTTTTTTTCGCAGTTGAATTCTATAATTCCTGATACTTTTTAGTAATAGTTCTGGTGATTTTAACCAAAAAACAGTCGGAAAAATGATCTGCTAACTTCCCGTAGCAGATCATTCTATAACAAATCAAAAATAAAAGAGAGTTCTTTTTACATACAGTCGAGTTATATAGTTCCTAATACTTTTTAGTGATAGTTCTGATTATTTTGTAAAAAAAATGTATTAAAAAAATAAACTCCTAGTTTTCCGTAGCAACCGTCTAACATAAAAATGTGATACGCTAGTGTATCAACATAAGTTCTAGGCTTTTTTTGAGTTCTACGTTATAGATCTAATATTCCTCCTTATATTTCGAAAGAGTTCTAGTTCTTAGTAATTTTTGAATAATTAAAAAAAAATTTCTTAGCATCTCATCTATATAATTGTGATATACTATAATACTAGTGCAAGTTTTGAGCTCTTTTCTAGTCCTCTGTTATAGTTCTAGTACTCTTCCATGTATTTCGAAAGAGTTCTAGCTCCTAATAATTTTTGAATAATTAAAAAAAATTTTTTTCAGCGTCACATCTATATAATCGTGATATGCTATAACACTGAGGTGATATGCTGACAGTATTTCAAGAGTTCTATTTATTATAAAATAGCTTTCATGTAGATTTAGACATGTACATTGCCTTTCCAAAAAATTCTGACGATAAAATAATTAGAAAATTATTTAAATAATTATTTTTGAGTATAGAGGTGATATGCTGGCGGAATTGCAAGAGTTTTGTTTATTATAAAACAGTTCTTGTGTAGTTTCGGACATGTACATTGCCTTTCCAAAGAGTTCTGAAAATTAAAATAATTAGAAAATTATTTAAACAATTATTTTATCAAAAAATCTCATATTTTCGAGTATAGAGGTGATATGCTGGCGGAATTGCTAGAGTTCTGTTTATTATAAAACAGTTATAATTATTTTAATCATCAGAACTCTTTTAAGAGGCAATGTACATGCTCGGAACTACATGAGAACTATTATTTAATATACAAAACTATCGAAATACTGCCAGCATACCAGTTCTATACTCAAACGTATGAAATTCAATGCCGATATTCCACATCAAGATCAAGCATCAACAACAACACTTCTAGTCAATGATCGAACCTACTCATCATACTCTCGAAATACAATGAGATCGACAATCAGATCGCTTCATTTTTTTGGTACTGTCGCCTCCGAAATTCGACATCATATCGAAGCGGTCAGTGCTCTCATTTATCATGCGCATTCGGCCCGCTCGGATGACTCGCTGATTATCATTGTCGCGAAGATGTTCCTGTAAGAGCTCTGGGCAATTCGACTTGACTGAGATGAAGAGTTTCCCGAAACTCTCTAATCTCGCTGGATTCACTTTACGCAACAAGTTGAAATAACGATGATCTTGAGATCAATCCCGCGCTGGTTCGGAAAAAGTTCGTCCTCTCTCGCTATCGAAATTCATAGATTTTCCGACGCATCTCAAAGCGCACTTGCTTCCGTAGTTTATCTGTGCATCCTCAACGAAGTTGATGACATTCGTGTCATTTTTATCCGCGCGAAAACTAAAGTCGCGCCTCTCAAATGCATGACGATTCTTCGACTCGAACTCTCTGCTGCAGTACTCCTTGTTTGTCAAGTTCGCAAGATTCCGAACGTGCCTGAAGCCTTAAAACTCATCACGTCTCAACTCATCTCTGGGTGAGACCAGATACGCCGGTCCCTTGAACATAAAAATATTTCGCGGACGCGGTTCAAAGACGTACAATGGATACTTTATCGTATTTGTTTGTTTTAGCACCTCGGCCATACACTGGCTACCGACTATTCGACTGACGGATTCCTTGCTGCATATAAATGATTTACGCCGAGGCCTCTGCTCGACAATCACAAGTGACTGTGGCGCCAATCTAATAGGCGTAACTTCGGAGTTGAAGAAAATGTTCAGCGCTTCTTCCAAAGAGTGGGCTCACATTGCGAATATTCTCGCTAACAACGGGGTAACATGGAAATTCAATCCCCCTTCGGTTCCACATTTTGGCGAAAAATGGGAGGCAGAAGTAAAATCCGTCAAACGGCATCTCCGTCGAGTCATCGGCGACGCTTTGCTCATCTATGAAGAGTTGACTACGCTCTTAATTCAAATCGAAGCAATTTTGAATTCGCGTCCGTTATCAGCTCTCTCTGATGATTCTTCTGATGCTACCGCTCTGACACCAGGACATTTTCTTGTTGAAACAACTCTCGCTACCGTTTCGGAATTTTTTTTAAGAACTACCTCAAAATCGGCTCTCGCGCTTCCAACTGCTCCATCAAATGGTAGAGTCATTTTGGCAACGGTGGTCTTTTGAATCTACACGAACTGCAGAGTCCAAGTGGCATCGACAATAAAAATCATATCAAAAGGGCAGACTCGTACTAATTAAAGACGAACGTTTTCTTCCAATCAAATGGCTTCTCGCGCGTATACAACTGAGATAGAATGGAAAGAGAAAAGAAGAAAATAAAAAAAATGGTACGTATGTACTGCCAGATAACGTTTTTCTTAAAACTTATTTCCATGATATGATTGTTTCGATAATCCTAATAAAATAGGAGATGCTCTTTCTGCATTGCTGAATGTTCCCGGTGACTGGTTTCCCATCTTCAGAACGAATGGAATTAAATATAACTGCGTAACTGAGGAGCGCAGCACTTAGCTTCAGAAATATTCATATTGCAAATGTAATGAGACAATACATTTTTAATAACACCGCAACTTTTCAAATATAATTTTTTTTATATTATATATTTGATTAATAATTTTTTCTTCTATTATTAATTACGTATATGCTTTGCAATAATTAAAAAAAGCTTTCTAGCATTTTATTCAAAATTTCTTATTCATTTACGCAATTATATCGAATTGTATAGTTTTGAATAAAATATAACTCTGATTTAACAATAAGATATTTGCAATGAGGCTACTTGCGTCTAGATACACAATCTATTCACTGTTGTTGTTTGACGGCGCGAGATACTACCATGTCTCTTGATACAACATATATGTAAAATACATTCATAAAAGAATTATTGAAAATTATTTTAATTACCTAATATTTATTTATTTATTATTCATTATTTGTTACTTTTTATTTATTATTTATTATTTATTATTTATATATTTATTATTTATTATTTATTATTTATTATTTATTATTTATTATTTATTATTTATTATTTATTATTTATTATTTATTATTTATTATTTATTATTTATTATTTATTATTTATTATTTATTATTTATTATTTATTATTTATTATTTATTATTTATTATTTATTATTTATTATTTATTATTTATTATTTATTATTTATTATTTATTATTTATTATTTATTATTTATTATTTATTATTTATTATTTATTATGGTAAATGATCGATTTAACTTAAAAAAAGAAAACGATCTGTAAGTTAATCCAAATTAATCCATTTGCATTTATTATTTATTATTTATTTATTATTTTAATTATTTAGTATAAATCAGATATTTTTAAAGAATCTATAAAAATTCATTTTACATAAAAAAAAAGATTGATGTAACATAATTTTTTCTATCACCAGAAATATAAAATATTTTTCTTTAGTCAAAATTTAAAACAGAAAAAATAGAAAGTTATACATATATATATTTTTTTAAATTTATTATTTTCAAAAGTATTTTTTCAATTAAAAATAAAATCTGATTTAATAAAAAAAAAATTTTAAATAGATTTATTTAAATTGCTGAGGGAGTGAATATAGCATCTAAGTATTTCGACTTATATTTTTTTTGCAGTAAATATCCATAATCTATTTAATAAACAAATCTATCGTTTAAGAATTCATAATTATTTGTATGATTAGATTCATAATTATTTGCCGATTATAAATATCGTCCTTTATAAGTATTGTATAATTTATTTACTTATCCCTTCGAGGAGTTTGATACTGCGACTCGTGCAGATATATATCATACGGAAAAAGATAAAAACGCAGGCACAAAATAGAGAAGGTATAGCCAACCACGGAGTAACTGCTATGATCATGACAATTACTGTGATTGAGATAAGTCCGATTACTATGATATCGAATATGCATATCGATAACATTAAATCATCAACATTAATATTTCTGGCAAACCTAATTAAAACAAGAACGTCTTATTTTCCCAAATTAAATTTAGACAAGTTTAATTTATTTGTTGTATAATATAATATGTCGATTGTCAAAAAATCATTAAAAAATATTTTTTTTGTGATTAAAACTAAATATTATACGTATAATGTATACATATAATAATTTGAAAAATTTATGCAATAAAATTTAATTTAAATGCAAAAAAAATTTTAAATAATTATATTATACATATACACAGATATACAGTAGGCAAACTAATGTTTCTAATAGATCTATTTTTGTGAATGTATTACTTGGGAAACAATATTTTTGCATGAAACTTATGTTATTCTTTTTTAGTTTTAATGTATGTAATATTTTTTTGAGCAAAAAAAGTTTTCTACTATTTTTTTAAGAAATTCAAGAATAATTAACATTATTTATAATAAAACTAAAAAAATGTAAATTTTTTGCATTAATTCAATACAATAGTTTGTAAATACGTTTATTACATTCAATTAGTCATTATTTTTTCTCTACTTACCTATTTAATATACGGCCAGCTGGATTCGTATTGTAGAAGTGCATAGTAGCGCGCACAATACTGCGAAACATGGCGGAATGTAGATTCATCGAAGATCATACTCATACAATAAAATATATGATCGTTTGGAATTGCCACAGTAATATGATGATTGCTATCATTGTACTATACATGTAGAGCATGTAATCACGAGACAATGGACCATTCCATAAGAACTCCGCCGCAGAATTGTTAGTTTTGTGCCATGAATTCGATTCGACATTTACCCAAAATGCAACAAAGAAATCATTACCGCTGGCTACTATTTGATTCATTATAAAGATTAGTATCATCAAGGCTATCATAAAAGGTCTTTTACTCTTTTTAAAATAAGCGAGGAACACTTTGCGAGACATATGATCTTTCATTGTTGTTTCGCACACTTCGACCAACGAGACATTTTAACTTTCTTTATCTTGAACTTTATCAGCCTTTGTTTTGTTTTTTATTGAGTTTTTTGACATTGTTCATTAAGTTGCTCAATCTCATCTTCTTTGCACTCCGCATCTATCATCTTTAGTAACTTCATAAAGTCGAGACCTAATGCTTGAAGTTGATTGAAAGTACCTTTTTGCTCGATACTGCCATTGTTCATCACCACAATCTGATCAGCGAGTTGTAGATATTGCAATTAATGCGTTACCAAAATTCTTGTTTTTCTCTAATTGACAATAATTAAACAAAATAAGTTAAAATTTTTAATATATAATTTTTAGAATGTAATCTATTCCTATTTAGAATATAATCAATTCCTTATTTTAAAGATTAAATATCGATTTTTTAAATATATTCTTTATATATTATTATATATTTTAAGATTCTTAACAAATCTCTAGATATCTATTTAATATTTTGTGTTAAAATTCTAATTATTGACAAAGTTATGAGATAAAGAATTGACCAGCGCGCAAATAAAAAATCAAAATATTTGGAGTATCTCATCTGTAAAATTCAAATAAGAACATAAGAGAAAATGATAATATGAAGAAATGTTTGGCTTATTGTTAATGACAGAATATGATCCAGCGGAGAGCTAAGTTTGAATAAAATCGGATCTGGGTAGAATTCCATTATTTTTCTTTTACTCGGACAGGTTTATATATCTATTGTTGGAATAATTCTAACAAGAGATTTCTCAGGCTTCCGCGCTTTCTTGTTTCTGTGTTTATTATATTTATTACCATATTTCTACTATATTTTATTTTTTTGTGTATCTTTATGAGCACTTAGATCACTTAGAGCATCACGCTTAGATTGTATTTGCGTGCAACACTCTATGTGTAAGTTTATGATCATGCGCTACAGCGCGTCCGTCTGCTGGTCAGTCGGTCGTCACTGGTCTGGTGAATAACGTAGTTCGCTCATATTTTCAAGATTCTTTTTACTGGGCTTTGCCTAATAACTCTTTCAAGTCAACAAGTTATGAACCCAGTATGATTCAGGTGAGAAACTAGTGAAAACTCAAAAAAAGGAAGTGAATCTTGCATTTATCACAAGTGCAATCGCAAGCAAGAACGACATGAGAAGTGTATATATCAATGAACAAATGGCGAAGAAATGGTACTGAATAAATTTTTGTGAAGAATATTGATAAGCTGAAAGGAAGAAATTTTCAATGTTGGAAATTTCAAATAATAACTTAATTGCAGACCTACGGCATTTACGACGTCATAATCATCAGTAAAAGAAAAGAAGGTAAAACTGGCAGATTTGATGACTGCAAAAAGCAAAAGTTGAATAAAAAGGACACAACAACTAAATTCATTCTGTCTTTTTCTGTCAAAAAACAAATAAATTGTTTGATTACTTATAAGATGTTTAACAATGTTTAACAAAATATGGATCAAATTGAGCATCATCTACAATAAAAAATTAGCAAATAACAAATTCATCTTAACGCAGAAATTCTGAATGGATCTGAATGATATGATATACGTGGAAAAAGTGCAAAATATGATGGCTTAGCTATAAAATACTAACTAATTTCCTTTGAAAGTACAACTCCTTGAAGATAGCTTGAGATAGCGGTCGCAGAGTAAACAAAATCTGCAAAAAAGACTGCTTAAAAAAAAGAACTCGACGAAACTACAAATACATTTGCTGCGCTGAATGTATATAGGAAACAAAAAAGAAAGAATTCATTGCAAAAAGATATATAAAGAGGTCAACCAAAGGATAGGAGCAAAATTAAATGTTATTATTGTCATAAAAAACTTACTTTGCTCGAGATAAAAAAAGAAAACACGAGGTCGAAAAAAGAAAAAAATATTAGTTAGAAGCTCGTTCAGTAAGGAATGAGAAAGGAATTTTGATGGGATACAAAGGCGATTCATCGAATTATTATCGCACTTATTTTCCACAAAAGAAGATAGTCTTAGTTTTAAGAAACGGAGTTTCAAGTTCCAGTTCAGGTTTCACAAAGAGTTCCGCTACAATAGAGCTCGAGCATGTATCTGCAAAAGAAGAAGAGTTTCTGAAAGTTAAAGCTAAAGTTTCTGAAAAATTCTGAAGAAGCGCTAGGTCCAGAAGAGTACATATAAACAAGAAAACCTTTAAAGTTACTCTAAATATGCATTCTTTAATCGATGTTGAAGTAATAAGCAATGCATTAGAAGTTGCATAGAAGTAAAAAAATTTATTGATATTTCATTGAAGTGAAAAGATGCATCAACTTCTTTCTTTTTCTTTCTTCTTTCTTTGTCCGTTTGCTAAAACAACTGAACGTGTGAACAAACGATAATAACTCATTGTCCCTTTGTCAGTAATACTGCTAGAAACGCTTCTTGAATCAATGTCTTGAATAACACAGAGAAAAACATTCGTCTATACAAACCCAAAAATAAGTTCAGGAGTAAAATGAATTAAAAATTAATTAAAAATCGTTAACTGTATCGGAAAAACTTAAAGTGATTGCATCTATTAAAAGCCGATCAAATCCGAAGAAAAAAAATTAAGTGAGGAAACTAAAAGCCAAGACGCAAGTATTGGCGCGCAAACTTCTTACTGTTAAATTTTAGTAATAAATTTTAGTAATAAATTTTAGTAATAAATGTATTAAAAATGTACGTTTTAGATTGTTTTTTCATTCATCTTCAACATAAATAGAGATAAATAAAGACTAAATTAATATTTTTAAGCCTAATATATGCAATATTCGTTGCAGACAAAATTCAAATTGAAATCGATAATCAGAGAAAAAAATTCACCAACACTTGTGTAAAGTTTATACATATTAGGGAACACCATTGAAACGCTATCATATCATGTATATCAGTCAGCGTTTACAATATAATGCTGAATGAATAATATTCAGAGAAAAAAATGGTCCAAAATGTATGTTTGATACATTTATTATTAAAGTTTAACAATAAAAAGTTTACAACACTAATAGGGTATTGAAGTGCAATTAAATGGTGGATCTTTGGAAATGAAACTTCCCACCTCTCACATTCCCTCCTCTCTCTACCTCTTCGCGGTGGCGCTAAGTAACCTTTGTTAGAGTTCATGTAAACAACCCCGGAGGGAGAAAAGAGGGAATGAAAAGAGCGGGAATTGGTCCTCCAGGTTGAGAGAGAGAGAAAGGATTGACGATAGACAAATAACCCTCTCGTAAAATTCAATTATTAGCAGACAGGAGAAGGGGTCTCGGATTGGAATTAACTGAAGACGGAAATGGTTACGAATTAGGAACAACGAGATTAAACTTGCAATATGGAATATCAGAAGCCTTTTTAGACTAGGAGTACTATGACTATGATTCACAAAAAACTATGGACGAATTGATAAAACATAGGATAGACCTATGTGCGCTGCAAGAGTTAAGATGGCCTGGCAAAGGAGTGCTACACAAGAAGGAGGGCAATTTGTTCTACAGTGGCAGTAGGAATAGCAAGAGTTTCTATGGCACAAGCATTTACGTGAACAAGCTGAGCGTCAGAGTCACGAATTTTTAACCAATCAGTTCCAAAATATGAAAGATCCGACTGTATTTAAAGCCACAACGTCACACTAATCTCAGTACATGCTCCAATAGAAGAGAAAGGAGAAGAAGAAAAAATCGAGTTCTATACGGATCTCGAAGAAGCGTATGATAACTCCTCTAGTTTTGATATAAAAATTATTCTGGGGAATTTTAATAATAAAATCGGTAAAGAAAGTATCTTCTTTCCTACAATAGGATCGCATAGCTTGCATGATATCTCAAGCGATAATGGAGTAATGCTAATTAACTTTGCATTGGCAAAAGGAATGATTATTTCTAGCACTTGGTTTTCACATAAAAGGATACACAAAGGCACGTGAAAGTCGCTAGATGGACACATAGTGAACCAGTTGATCACGTCTTGGTAGAAAAAAAAATACACAATTCACATAACGTAAAAACGAAAGGAGAACCAAATGTAAACTCTGATCATTTTCTGGTTCTGGCTAAAATAAGAACTAAAGTCCACAGGAAGAAGAAAGCGGAAGGAACCAAAAGCAAAGTATGGAATAGTGAAAAGCTGAAGGAAGAAATCAAAGCTAGATTTAGAAAAGAGATAGAAAGTAAATTTAGAAAAGAGATAGAAACTAACCACAGTGGAATAACAACAAGAGGAAAGAATAAATCACTTGTGGAAAAATCTGAAGGATAGTATACTTTAGACGGAGAAAAAAATATTGGGGGAAAAGCCAAGAAACTCTCTGGTTCGATGAAATGTGTGTTGAAACGATCAAGCTTAAAAAACGATGCCAGGCAAAAGTTTCTTAGTGGCGTGATATGGAAAAGAGCAAGAGATTATATAGAAATCAGGAGAAACTCTAAAAAACTGCTAAGAAATAAGAAGAGATCATACCTCAGGGAAAAACTAAGATTCATCGAAAAGAAAAGGCTAAATCGCATGCCCAGGATATTTTATAAAAAAACAAAAAGTGTTAAGACAGAATATAATCCGCAATGTAAATTCATAAAGATCCCTACGGATAATAACCTAGTAACCAGCCAGGAGGAAATTCTGGGAAGTTAGCTGGACTACTTTACCAATGTCTTTGCAGTACCGGAGAGTAACAAAGACAACGAGCAATCGGATAACACAATCGACCTACAGAATAACCTACAGGAGTATGAATACTTCCCATCGATTATGGATATTAAAAGGCAGTTCTTAAAGTCTTAAAAAAGCATAAAGCATTAGGAATAAATCGCAAGAAAAATGCTGTAAAATGCAGGCGATACAGCGTACAGCATGCTCCACCGAATTGTAACGCTCTTTGGAAAGCAAAGGATACACTTCTAAAGAACTAGACAATAGGTCTGATCAACTCTATCCCAAAGAAAGGAAATCTGACCAAGTGTCAAAATTACAGAGCAATTACTCTATTAAGCACAGCATACAAAGACTAAAATGACTACGTATATTTAAGAAACTTGAAGACATATATGAGAGTGTGATGGGGAAGTACCAGTGGAGTTTCAGAAAAGGCAAATCAACTACAAACCAGCTGTTTACTCTGAGACTCACTCTGGAGAAACTATAGGAATTCAATGTACCTTCGTATCAGGTTCGCTGTTTTAAGATAGCGTACAATAGTATCGTAAAGAAGGAAGTATGGATTGCTGAAGGAGCTGGGTGTACCGGAGGAGCCGGTACAAGTATGCAGATAGTTTATGGAGAAATCCAGAGGTAGAATTAAAGTCAACGTTAGAATACTTTGGACTTTCAGACACTTTGGATATGAATAAAGGCATTAGGCAGGACGACGATCTGGCACCGTTTCAATCTGATACTGGAGGCAGTTATTAGAAGAGTCAATGTTGGAGGAGGAATGCGTCGCTCCTCAATTAGAGCTATCAGGTCCTGAAGAAATACAGATGATTTGGATGTGGCTGGCAAAAGCCCAAAAGCGGTCAAGGACGTATTCGAGGCAATCAAAAAGGAGACGGAGAAGGTTGGGCTCAAAATTAATGCAGATAAAACAAAATTTATAGTTTCTGGATCCCAGAACTTAAAGCGCAGGTTTGGCCAAAGTCTGGAAATTGGCCAATTCCTTTGAAATCATAGACGAGTTCACCTACCTGAGAACGATCATAACATCAGACAATAATGAATCAATGGAAGTCAAGAGAAGGCGAGCCAAGGCCAACAAAGCATCTTTTGGCCTTATCTCTTTATTGAAATCTAAAGAGCTGATGAGAGTCTCTAAAATGACAATCTACCGAACACTCATCAGACCTATCATAACATATGAGTGCTGAATGATGAAGAATGTGGATGCAGTGGATTTGGGGGTATCCGAGAGGAAGATTTTGAGAAGAATTTTCGGCGCTAATAGAATAAACGAACACAAATATAGGACAAAGTCGAATGCTGAATTATATCAGTTGTTTAATGACACCGATATTATAACGCACATCAGGATCGGCAGACTGAGATGACTGGAGAATATGAGCAGAGGAGTATAATGTATGTAGAAAGATACTGCACGGCGACATCCATGGTGTAAGACCGAAGGATAGACTAAGGAATAGGTGGTTGTGCTTTGTGTAGGAAGATATAAAAACGTTAAAAATAAAGAATTGGAAGAAGATCGAATCCAAAGACCGCAAGAGATAAAAACGAATTCTCTGTGAGGCCAAAGACTTCCTTAGGTGTGTTATGCTGTAGAAAAAGAAGAATAAAAAGTTTACGCACCAATACCTTCATCTTGGTTTTTATTTACCAATTTCTTCATTTAATTGTTAGTAGTCTGATTATTTCTATATTGCTGTTATTATTGCAAAAAGACATTGCTATAGAATATGACATTTCTGCAATTACTCTTTCTACTGCAATAAAAAACAAAGAAAATATTTTAGTTTGAGCATCAAGTTAATAAAAAAATAAAAAAGCAAAATTTTCCGATGTAAAAGAATGTGCACTAAAGTGGTTCAAACAATGCAGAAACAACAATATAAATAGTGGAGGATCAAATTGAAAGAAAAAGCAGAACATTTTTCCAAATCTATGGGACATAAAAACTTTTAATAGTAGTAATGGAAAGAGCTAATAATGGATAGTTAAAAAATCTAAAATAAGACACAATATATAAGATTTAACAAAGTATGTGATAAAAAAAGTGCTAGTATAAACGAAAATGTGTGCTCACAGAATAGATAAATAAATCAGTATATTATCTTTCTTAAAAATCATGTAATATCTTGTTATTAACCTTGTAATATCTTTAATGCAGATGAAATCGCATTGTTTTTTAAATATCTACCAGATTGAACACTTATTTTCAAAAATAAAAAAGTGATGAAAGTAAATTAAGAATCATGAAAGTAAACATAGCAAAGAACGCGTTACAATTTCATTAGAACAGATATGACCGAAACTAAAAAACTCAAGCTTTTATTAATAGGAAAATCAGCTAAACCACGACTTTTCGAATATCGAATTATTTCCTAAGGATTGTAAAACTAATAAAAAAAATATGAAAAACATCAGATTTATTTGAAAACTGGCTTATGAATATCAATAATTAAATGAGACGTCAAAAACGAAAAAATTTTTTGTTTACTGATAACTGTCCAGTTCATGGTATTATTCCTGTTGCGGATTTCGCAGTGAAGTGTATTTTGTATTAAGGAGAGAGAAAAAATCGGAAACAAGTTAGACTCCAAACTACAATGTGACTGTATAATATATATAATAGAATATACGATATATTGCGATAGATGCATAAAGATACTTGCGAAAATTACGAGCTTCGCACATGCACAGCGATCCTTGGCATGCTTTCTAGAGATTTCTAGAACGTTATGTGTTTCCGCTGTTACTTGTACATACAATGTATGACCCATCACACATTTAAGTACAATCAATACACATCCAATACACACACATAATTAGTAAGCTATCTTTTTGTTTCACTCACTCGCTTGTTTCTCACATGAAGCATTTATAAACCACATTTAACAATTCCAAATGAAAAACTTAATGAAAATACAATTTCTATCACCTAACAATATCAAAATAGCAATCTTTAGAAAGAAAGAAAGAGAGAGAGAGAGAGAGAGAGAGAGAGAGAGAGAGAGATCGACAGACAGACAGATCAAGTTATAATTCAAAATTTTAAAACCCTTTATAGAAAGGAAGTTGCAAAAACAGTAATTGCAGAAATTGAAGAACAAAGAAAAGCCTCTATTTCTCTAGTACAAGCTATGCAAATGATTAACAAAACATGAAAAAGATTAGAATACAGTAATAAACTTCAAATTTCAAAAAAATGTGGATTTTCAGTCCTTACTTAAGGGAATCTTTAAACGACGAGCGAATTCCGATGAATTAGCGCCCTCATTTAAACGTAACTTAGTTTGCCGATAATACCGGCATTTGTAGTTCCGCTATTACCGACAGTATTAAATTAATTCAAACATGCATAATAGAAGACGCAATTTTTACATTATATTCCATATATTCAAATAAAGAATATTGTAATATATTTTTACTGTTTTATCATCTGGCATATATATTCAAACATATCTAAGCGTGTAATAGTAAAATATACATGTATGTCTTTATTACATTTGAACACAAATTAAATATTGCTTATATTATAACGTGTACTCTTCTATATATTTTTTTAAAGAGAAATGCTACTTGGTCATTTGTGTTCATATTTTTATATATACATATTTATGTATACATATAGATTAAGGCAGTGTTACGTCTACTCGCGTTTTATCCTAAATAAAGATTATTATATAAAAGCATTCGACGCCTATTAATAAACGGCGCGCTCGAAGCGGCGCCCGTAAAACCGCGATCGACGCATCGCCCCTCTAATTAGACGCATCGCGCTCTAAGCCGCGCCGATAAGCAAACCGCGAATCGTCCTTCGACTCACGCGAAACCCCCCCCGTCCCACGCCTCTCTCGCCATACGTACCCCGTCTCTGCTGCCGCCGTGCCGTCTCCTCACTTCCGAGATATCTTTCTTACTTTTTATATACCCATCTCTCTTACTCTTTCAGCGTTTCTTAAGAGCGAAGTGGGCTAGAAGCGGCCTAGATTACCTACTATTACACGCCGGAGGAAGCGGGTGGAAGGTGTTCCGCGCGTGCCGTGACGAAACCTTAACACTCGCGAGAATTTTAATTGGGCGTCAGATACGGGTTTGCACGTATCAATTCGCCAAATACGCGAGATAAGCGCGAAAAGAATACGTTGAAGGAGCTGCTCGATCTACGATCCATGTTGTACTTTCAGTCCGACAAGCGCGAAGAGACGCGCCCTCCGGCACCGATATACATCGGACAAATGACGCTTCGATTCGGCAGATTAAATAATTTTCGAATTCTCCGTTTCCGAAATGCCTAAGGTTCGTCTGGCTATATCGAGAAACATCGTTGTATACGTATTACATCTGGAGCATTACATCAACTGCCTCGTTACGTCCTCGAATTGTTTAACCGCCTACACCGACAACAAATTGGTTCGTTTTCTCGTCGCGGCAGACGCTCGCGACCCTCGCAATCCTGCGCTCATTCCCGCGACGATACGCGACAACGAGAACTTCGACCGCAACAAGCTAATCGACTGCGAGCTACAGGCTCTGTTCTTCGGAGATTCGTAATACGTCTATGTACTCGTACCTTTGTATTATCAATCTATTGTAAAAGAATAAATATATCGTAAAAGAATAAATACGCGAATTATATTATTTCGCGTTATAAAAAATAAAACGCTCTTTCTCTTTCACGAATCGATCTCTTGTCACTCGATCGCCCTCCGTGATACTGATACTCCGTCCCGTTCCTTCCCGATCGTCTCGCGGCGTTCGAGAAGCGCATTCCGAGCGGCGCTCCTCCGCTCCTTAAAGTTCGTCGGACGTCGCGACGCCTATTAATAAATCGCGTGCTCTAAGCGGCGCTGATAAGGAAACTGCTATTAACGGATCGCGCTCCCAAATCGCGCGCTCTAAGCGGCGCCGATAAGGAAACCGCGGCTAGTCCTCTGAAATCCCTCGCCTCTTCTCCGCCCATCGGCATCGATGACTCGCGCGCCTCCCTCCCGCCCCACGCCTCCCTCGCCATATGTACTCCCCTTGCCGTTCCGCCATGCCGTCTCTTCCCTCCGAGATATCTTTCTATCTTACTTTTTCATATATCTGTCTCTCTTACTCTTACAACCGGTTCTTAAGAAATAGGTGGGTTAGAAGTGGCACTACTTTCCTATTAGATTAACTGTATTAATTAATGTCTAAATATATAATATGTATATATATGTAATATATATAAAGAAAATAAAATTGAGATACATGTGTATGCACGCAAAAATATGGAATAATAAATTTTCTAAAAGTGAGGGAAATTAAAAGAAAATAATTAGAAAATCTATCTCTTCATCGTTTGAAATTATATTTTGTCCGACTGTTTATTCGCTTATCAACATTCAGAGCAATCTATGAATCCATTAATATCTTCGACGAATGCAATCAAAGCGAAAGAGGGGAAACGGGACGGAGCAAAAGGTTAGAATTCTCCTCGTTATATTCTCATCGAAAGAGGGTTACGCTTAAGAATAGCCTGCAATATTGACTCCCGTAGATCAGAAGAGATAAGGAAAATTGCTCAAAATTTTTCAGAAGATTATCGGAAAATCGGTATCGGGCACTCAGTAGCGACGTCTGGATGATGAAAGTTCAGTATCGATAGTGAAGGATAACGACGATGATATATCGAATATGAATGAGATGGTTTTATTTGCTTTCAAATGGATTTGACCAGGTTCATGAATACGTATGCAGTAGAAAAATTGTTGCGCTTTTGGCTCTCTTATTTAAGTAATGCTTCAACGCTATTCCAATTTAACTTTTTCTGAATGAATGTGCAAAACGAGGGGTGGGTCGAACTGTTGAATGCACGCACCATGCGATCCTCTCTTTGCATAATACAGATCACCGACGTTCATAGCGCGGCTAGCATAGTTTCTGATGTGCGATGGCCTTAAGGCGTTCGCGAATGCACTTTCAACTTCACATTGCACTCGCGTGCCTTACGAGGTAAATGTTTATCTTTACACACCTCACCTCAAATGACTTCTCGTTAACCTTGACGTTGACTTTGACGTCTAAGGAGTTCAAAGTCATTGACCTTTTCATCGCTCGATTAGTAAAGAAAAGTTTTGATTACTTAAACAAAATTTATAATTATAATTTATAATTACAATTTCATATAAGTTTGCAACTTTCCATGCAAAGCAAAGTTTAATGCATATCGCCCGATGCTTGCTACGTCAAACAAGGTTTAATATTTTTAAATTATAATTATACGTTTTCACATGGATTAGCAACTTTGAATAAAGTTCCAAAAACGATAAACTTCTGATTGCGCTGAAATTTTAATCAAAGCTTATCCTTGATTTGAGCACTTTGAGGATATTTTGCTGACGAGATCCCGTTTGCTCCTATGCCCCTTCAAAGTTCCAAACATTTTTACTGTATATCTTCAAAATTATTAATTTTAGAGAAAAAAAGTTTCAAACAAAAAATGAAGCTATTGATAAACTAAACAAAATAGATTTACATGTTTCACAAGCCCATTATTTTAGGAGTTACGCGATAAAATAATTTTAATGCTATCGTTGTGCGCGAATGTGGACGCGCGAGCGAGCGTGCCGCGGAAAGTTAAGCGCGAAGTAAGACAGACAACAAACAGACACACCCGCGAGTATCGCAACGCGATTAAGTGTAGAACGATGCACACTATGTATGTACACTAGTCACACGACAGATTACGCGTGTCACACGACTGTAATCGTAATTCGCACGCGGCGGATGAACAGTGATAAATCGTCTGTCTCGGAATAACTCCGGTAGTCACACAACGGCACTGAAATATATGAATATTTCTCCACAAAACCGAATTTCTGTTATCACTAGGATAGCGTGCACACGTCGATTGTTCTTAGCGGATTGCCCCGAGCTCGGCCGTCGGCTCACTTTTATAAAGTCGCCGCCTTCTCGAAGGATCAAGAAGGCTCCCGAAATTTGCTCATTTCCGCCGACCGTTTTTATGCGACTTGTTTGTCACGATTTTGTCTCTGAATTCTTCGCGAAGGGCAGTGACGTTTATTTTGTATCGGGACCTTTCGCTCGGTCGCGAAAAGGCCGCCCCCGTTTGGGCGCCGGTGCCGACGGCTCGCGACGATGCGATAGGCGCGCAATGACGACGCGCTGCCCATCTCGATTCGAGCGCGCGTGGCGACAACATGTCGCGCGGCGATTGCAAGCCGATTGTGATGGAATGACAATCTCGAACAATCGTGTTAATACACATTATCTCCACGCATATACTTTTTAATGCAAAGTGAGGTTTATCCATAGAAAAATTTCTTGTAAACTCTACATCGCGTAAGACAAACTTACATCAAAGTAAGGAATAAAAATTTGACGTGCCTGGGTCGTTTTAAAACACATTGTCTCAAATTTATTTGGGTCGTACAATATTTCATATTATGAGAAACTTTCCTTTAATAATTATATCCTAAAGTCTTAGATGTGTGTGTATTGTGCATTTAGTTGTTTACAAAATAACTCTACTTTAGTTATATACTACTACTTTAATTATAATGCGATTTATTAAATATAATTTTTCTTAATATTGGAAATAATAAAATAAAAATATTTTACAATATAAATTTTTATTCAGTTGGCATAATATTTTTGTATTATTTTTGCAGGAAATTTGAATTTGAATAACTATTTTATACAGAAATACTTAATTAAATTGTTTTTATTTAAATAATAATAAAAAAAAATTTACAGGATAAATTTTTATTCTCTTGGCGCATTTCTCCGATATCATTATTTTTATAGAAAATTTTTATAGAACATTTAAATAATTGATTTATACAAAAATATTTTTATTTAAATATAATATTTTTTCACATGGCGTCATACTTGGCGCCTTTTTTATCTTTAATTTAAAAAGGTAACTTTTTTATTTTTTTTACTGCCGAGGAAGTTGAAACTATTATAAATCTGGGGCGCGATCAAATTCTAACATTACAACATATTTAAGCAGCAATAAAATCGGTATAACATTTTATGCATATTTATCTTATTTAATTACAAAAAAGCGAGAATATATCATGCCAAAGAATTTTTATTCGTGATATTGTTACGTCCAGACTCTCGGAAGGATGAGTCACAAGGAAGCGCAACAACTGTTAAATAATTTTAAAATAGAATATTACGTCCAGACACTCGGAAAGATGAGTCACAAGGAAGGACGCAATAACTATACTTATAAATATCCCGAAATCAAACGCCTTACGGGTGTAAGAATCGGATCGAGCGAACACGAATGTCTGAAAATCAGGTAAACGACTGTACACGTTACTATTACGCTGTTTTCCAACGTTCACTCGGTAGTCCCTTGTTAGTCAAGGAATTTAATCCCTATTAATCGGGATGGGATCAAGTGCGATCTTTTATCGGGAACGAGAGAGGAATGAAGAAATATTATGATTAATTAAATAAACATATAAATTTATTCGTTAAGAAAGAAAATTCTATATATGTTCTTATGATAGTTCTTATGATTTTTTTATATAATATTTAATATATGTTTTTATAATAAAGATAAAAAATAACTAATCTTTAATAGTGTCTGTGTGTGTGTTTGTGTTTGTGTGCGTTTACTCGCGGATAATACATAAGTTTGAGGGACATCAGTCAAAGAGATTATGAGCAGACTCTATCGTTAAATTTATATTTCTGGCTGGTAAATACAATATATCATTATTGAAAGAAAAATAAATAGTTAAACAAAAAATATGTGTCAGTGTGTCATTGGATTAGGAAATGGTGATTGAGTTCAAAAGATGATATCCGGGTTAGGATGAAGAATCTTCAAGGTTAGGGAATTCGTCGCAGAATTCTTGGTTTGCCTTATCAAATTCCTCCGATTCTGCAGGTTCGGGAGTAAGGGGAAGAGGATCGTTTATGAGAATCACTGTCGAAACTGTTGATAGTGATCTCGGGGAGGAACAAACAGAGCAAGGAATGCTAGTGTGTAAATCGCTATATGTGATAAATTGATTAATCGCTCTAATTATTCTATTAGCTTTTTCTTATGATTAATCCTAACAATACATCGACTAATTATTTTGATTTGCTGTAAATCTGCTCCAGCCAGCACTCTCCGTTTTACGAACGATTTATCTTTTACGCCTAGCCCGCGATTCTAATCGGTCGACAGCAATATAAAGAGATATTCTTTGCACTATGAAAATTTATATAGTAACAATTCTAATATGCAGAAAAGAGAAGAAAAATTGACTTGTAACGATTTCCTTTTTTTGGCAGCCAGACAGGAGAATTTACTAGTAGTTAGATAATCGCAGTTCTTGGTTGCGAAACGCCGTCGAAAAGACCGCTGGTGGCGAATCACGATGCACACGATGCAACGAATAATTCGTTGACATGGATTACTAATTTACTATAGGTTGAGTGATTGAGTGACACGCGGATTGCTAATTGACAACTGATGCCGCGGACTGCGCGAGCTTCCTTTTTATAGTTAGTCGATTGGTCAAGGTTCGACTTTTCGGAAGGACCTTTGCACGCGTGATTCTGAGGTAGCAAAGGTCTATAATTATCAATATAGATTCGACTATTTTTGTTAAAGATATTTCGTAAGGTGTTTTTATTGCTTCATCATTTCTTTGTTCTTTTACTGTAAGATATTACTGTATGAGACATCTATTTACTTAGAGAATATCGGCGTAGTTTCTGTTTTCTCTCGGTTACTCGTGGGTGTCAAAATTTGTTTAAAGCGTTCTATTCATCGAAAATCTTATTTTATTTTGCTAATCGATAATCGTTGTTGCAATTTTACGGAAGGAAGGAATCGTGGAGTCGGCAGAACGTAACAATATAGAGTATTAATTTCCTTATTTGATATCATGTTTAAAATGAGTTTATCGTGATTTGAAATAAATACAAAATATGTTTCTAAAGATACATTATTTATGATAATTAGATTTTATATCTTTATAAAAAATGCGATTACTAGATTTTCGACTATTTATAATTGCCCTTTCTTATCAAAAAACGATATGAATAAGTCAATTAGTTCGCTCAGTTCTCAGAGAAAAACAGATTAATAATCGATCCTAACTGCATACTCGAAATTAATAACAGGTGATTAACATTTATCGATTATTCTTACAGGATCATAAAAAGAAAATTTGTCAAAAATCTACATTTTTCAGATGTCACGTGCGAAGCAACATTATTCATTTGAAAGCGTCTTCTTTTAGCGCACTTCGTCTGGCGAGCACAACTTTTTTTTTCTGAAATTTTTTATCTAGCTTGCATCTTAACAAGATTTAATTTTTCTAACAATTTTCCTACTTTTCTGCTTCTGTTCATTCACAAGATTGCAAAGCGATTCAAACCAATATCAAATAAAGCGAAGCAAAGTGTCGTAATTATAACGATATAATGAAATTTATTAATATATTATAGTAAATTATTTTATGTGATGTTTTTTATTTGATTGAAGCAAAAATATCTGAGTTAAATAATAACTCTGCATCGTATAAGATTATGTAAGCCTTGAAAAAAATCATTAACCATATACGGGAGTTTGCAGTTATTGCGATCAATCATAGCTCAAAGATATAAGTCACAATAATTGATGTCACAAAATTTTTTTTACTTCAGAGAACATTTTTACAAAATCATTAATCCTTACATTTAGTCAATTGGTTTTAATCAAGTTCTTAAATTTCATTTACGTTTTTCAAATAATTAAATGCACGAATTTTCGAATTTGTGCTTTCTCGAGCATTATTATATTCTTAAATAAAGTAAATAAATTAAAATTTAATTTCGCCAAATAAATATTAAGTTAAATTAAATATAATGATAAAACTGTGTTTTGTGTTGTTTTCATTGAAATCGCCTTTATTTGAGCTAATTTCCGGCGCAGCAACGTGAATTTATATAAAAACATAATTAGAATCATTCAAGGAATCAAGCGACGCAATAGCGTCGCGACGCCAAGTATTTAAAAAATAACTTTATAGCTTTAACGGTTGCCTAAATACAGGGACCGAGACGCTACTAAGTAGCTTATCCGGAGTTTTACGTCAAATAAATTTTCGATTAAAAGACCTCAGAACTAAAGCCATAATCAAAAATCTAACAGCACTTTTCTTATACAATATGGATGCAAACTTTCGATTGTGAACAGTTTGAATAAGATTGGTGCAGTCAATCCTGAGGTATGATTAATTAATATCAGAATTGTGACATTTTTCGTTCTTCTTTGATTTCAGACGTTCACATACGTACACTCGCACGTACACATGCAAAGCGATTTTGTCCCTCAAGGCGCATTTGCAGCGCTCACGTATGATTATTCGTTTGAATGTGTAATTACGCCTTGAGAAATAATATTGTGTATGTGTGTGCATACGTATATGATCCATAATAAAGTTATAATCGCGGAAAAATAGAGAACATAAAAAAATATCCATTTATCATTATATTATAACCACTATCATATATCAAAAAATATATTTGATACACATTAGTGTGACTTCACTCGTGTTGTTTAACAGTTTGTCAGTTTATGTCGTTTAACAATTGGACACAGAGAACTCTAGACTAACGAAACTCTATAATTAAGCGTATGCGTAAACATTAAGAAATTGATAATTAGATATAAGCGTACTATAAGCATAAGTTAAGCGTCTGGTGAATGTTGGAACAACAACGTCCAACATTCTTTTCCGAGGGGAGGTGTCACGTCCTGTCAAAATTTTAACTTTTGTCATTTCTATTTTCCTTTCCTAAGTATCCTAAGTCTAATAAGCGCAACTTGAATAGCGCGCCAAAGACACACCATGACATTTGATCTCCTCGAACGCTGAGGCGTGGCGCTTCGTTAACTCTAAGAAAATTCCCACTACTGCGCGTCCCACCACTACGTATTCCTACTCTCGGTAGCGGTCGAGCCGCCGAATCAAAGGAGCTCAGTGCGCGCCCCGATAATTCATTTCGCCATTTCGAATCGTCAATAGCTCTCTTAAGAGAGCCTCTCCGCGACTGCCACGCGATTCAATCTCTGAATTCTAAGTTCGAATTCTAGTTCTAACTCTAAGTTCAATTTCTAAATCCTAATTCTAGTGTTTAATCTAAATTTACTTTTATAACTTTAAATTTAAGTCGAGTTAATGTAATAGTGTACAAGTTAAATGAATATATTGTGCTGTATGTGAATTATGTCGATTCTTTATTAACGCACCCTCCAACGCATCCAACTCTTGCATTGAGCCTTCCGCATTCGTAAGTAAATAATACGCATTTCAAGATTATTTCTCTGCTCTCATCTGTCTGGTTAATCATTATATTAATATACATCCTATTAAAATATACAGTTATCAAAATACATTTTCGCCTAGTTCTATTCAATTACACACACACGCACACACCTATATAGTACCGGCAGTGCGAATCGCCTCACGCTGTTATTGCAATCAGAACAAACACAAGATACAGCTGTGCGGACCGCCGCACACCGTGTCTTCTGGAATTATATATCATCTTGATTAAAGCCTGTAATTATTTTTAATAATTTATCAAATGCCTAAGACCAGACAAGGTGGAGTAAAGAATCGCGCGCGCAAACTTCTCCGCGAATTAAGGCTACAATCCGCGGATTCTGCTATTTAGCGATACATCAGAGTAGAGTCTTATTGTGATCCAGAGTACGAAAAAGTTATTTGCATATCACCGCGACTCTCGCGATCGAGTCAACGTGCCAAGTGCATAACTCTTATCGAGTGGCCAGCCAAGCTGACTCAATAACCGTAGAGCGTCCAGAATTTCACTCCGCGACGTTAACGACAAGGACTCAAGAAAGGCCAGATACCAATAAGCCAAAGCGGAAACTTCGCATCCTCCGTATAACCCCCGACATTGGAACATCGAGGCATAGCCGAGCACTCCTTGAACCGCGCATCACAAAGTAAGAAATTACACCTATGCGTCTCTTAATAACACCGGACCTCCGATCTATTGATCTTGAGAAGGAATAACCGCGAGCCTTCCCTTCATATTTTTGCGTCAGGGCATTCGGACGATGCCACGTATTAACTGGAGCGGCCCTTTGTCAACTTTGTTTCCACGACCTACCTCAAAACTAACTTCGTAAGTGACCCGCGAGAGCTTCCATCGCGTTGAGATCGGTTACAATTTCTCAAGCTGGACCACGTATTCTAATTATCACGGCTGATTGAATTACGCTAGACCGGGTTCTGCGTGCCATCACTGCACGAATAAACTCAACGAATTTGAGAACAATCCTGCTAACATAGAGTTGCTAATTAATCACTACGCAAGGAACATAACACTCGAATGGGAAATAGTTCCCCTGTTACCGAATCTATTCCGTTAATTTAACGTACGAAATCCTTCTGAGTAGCCTCCCCCACACGCACACACACACGCACACACACGCACGCACACACACACACACCACACATATGTGTGTGTGTGTGTGTATACTAGGGTGTCCGATAATAATCGCCCCACCGGAAATGTTCAGGTAGAGTGAATTAAACTGAGTAGAAAAGTCCTGTACTATTTTGCGATTTTCGCAATAATTATTGAGAAATTAATTAAAAAGATCGGCCAATGCACGCGAATATTTAGAGCGCTACGAGAAAGGATAATATATGACAAAAATATATATATATATATATATATATATATATATATATATATATATTGTCATATATTATCCTTTCTCATAGCACGCTAAATATTCAATATATATATATATATATATATATATATATATATATATATATATATATATTGGGTTGGCAACTAAGTTCCTGCCGTTTTTTTAAATTTTTTAAATGTTTATTTTTTAATAAAAATTAACAACTAATTAATCAATAATGTATTCTCCCTTGTTATTTACAATTTCTTCCCAACGTTCAACAAGATTTTCAATATCGTTGGTAGAAATCTTTATCGAACTCAACTGGACGGCCAGAACGAGATGCGTCCTTGAGATCAAAATTTCCATTTTTGAACTTGGCATACCAATCACGAGCGATTCTTTCAGCTATGGTACCCTCTCCATACACAGCACAAATGTCGCGAGCAGCTTTTGCGGCCTTAGAACCTTGATTAAAAGCAAAAAGAAGGAGGTGTCGAAAATGCTCATTTTTCTCAACTTGATATTCCATTTTAATGATCTGAAAATTAACATAAATTAACTCGAACAAAAAAAAAACATAGATTCCGGTAGAACAAAACATCCTCTTTCGAATGATTTAAAACATTATGCCAAAAACATTTAATGACATGCGGAATGTTAAAATTTAAAAAAACGGCGGGAACTTATTTGCCAATCTAATATATATATATATATATATATATATATATATATATATATATATATATATACAGTCAACCCTCCTATAACGCGGTACTCTCAGAACGCGGTTTCCATATAACGCGGAGCTGAAAATGCGACAGCCCTCCTATAACGCGGTACTCTCAGAACGCAGTTTCCATATAACGCGAAGCTGAAAATTCGAAGCCCTCCTATAACACGATACTCTTACAGCGCGATTTCCGTCAACAGCATCCCATAAGTTCCTTCCGCGTAGCCTAAGAATGTTTAGCCTATGTTTAGTTCGTTAGGGCCTATTTGAATTATAAGGGAAAAGATGGCGCCAGTTTCATGTAGGTCCAGGCAGTCGGAAGCTACAATCGAAAACCAATGTGAAGATGAGCCAAGTGAGGAAGACATTTTGCCTATTAAAAGAAGACGAGTTAGGCGACTCATATTATCTGACAGCGAGGATGAGTGTTGAAAGATTAAATTTTACAAAAGTCTTTCTTGTTTTTGTTGGAAAACAGTTTTTCAGTTTAGTTTTGGTATCATTTCTTTATATAAACTCTTCAATTCAATAAAAATAATTTATAATTTATCTTGTCCTTATTGGTCTCCATATAACGCGGTACGAATAATGTGATTTGTACTAATTCTGCGTTTCTTATAGCGCGGTTTCCATACAACGCGGTAGACGGTTTCCATAGAACGCGCTACGAATTAGCCTGGTTTGTACGGTTAAATCCGAGTTTCTTATAGCGCGGTTTCCATACAACGCGGTACGCACTCACCGCGTTATAGGAGGGTTGACTGTATATATATATTAGAAGGATTTTAAGAAGAAAGAAGGTAAATCAAAAATTTATTTAAATTTTGAATTTTGTTTGTTTATATTGTAACGATGCATCCCCCCATCGTTCCCGACACGTCACCCGTTGGAAGTCTGCCGCCCGGTGAACACCAGCCGGGCAAGGGCAGAGGCGCTTAGCGTCCATTTTTAAACATGCGAAAACAATGTTTATGACAAACACCGCCGTTAGTGTTTGTCATAAACAAAGCGAGCACCGAACGTTACCGAACGTTTCCGGCGAATGCCGATCGCCGAACGCGCGCTGCCGGAGGCCCGCGTCGTCTCCCCCACCCCGAGGGGGATGCGAACGGCGCGGGTGTCACGCTCGCTTCGGTAGGGTATAAAAAGCCCTACCGAACACCAGACAGCACCAGACCAGCTCCTGAATCCGCTCGAGCGGTACGCTCCGAGACAAATTCCAGGAATACCAATCCTTACGTCAGACAGTAAACCGGAGGTTGACGCGTTCGCAACCTCCGCCGAGTATTCTCGGCTATCTGCTCTCGAGACGAATCCCGTCGCGACACACATCCGTAAAGGACAGAGAGTGGACGAGTTCGCCGCTTTCCTCGAGAATTCTCGAGCCGTTACGGTCCGATCACCTGACCATCCCGCGTCAAACCTTTCGTACAGGACAGAGAGTGGACGAGTTCGCCGCTTTCCTCGAGTATTCTCGAGACCTTACGATTCGACCATCCGACCGTTCGGATTCCGCTTCCCACGATTATCCCTGGGAAAGCGCACCGCGTCACCGACGCATCCACCCGACTGCAGGCCTGACACCCTGCAGTCCGCGCCGGCCACCGCGTCACCGACGCATCCACCCGACTGCAGGCCTGACACCCTGCAGTCCGCACTATACGCGTCTTAACATATCTCTACATATCTCGCGCGACAGTAAATTGCGAGATATCGAAACACCGACACGCGGTGACAACACGCGCCCGTCTCACCTCGCACCTACAAACGCGAGACGACAACACGCGCCCGCCTTACCGCGCGCACCTCGCGCCAACAACCGCGAAGCCGACAACACGAGCCCGTCTCACCGCGCGCGCCTTGCGTCACGAGCCGGGCCCTTTAACTAGACGCGCAAAAACACCGTCTAGACCCGCGTCACAACATTACGCTCGTATTATTATATTAACGCGATTTATTGTAATCGCTCAGCTCATTGTAAAAGTTGACCATTGCCTCGAGTGGCGAATAAACGACGTACACAACAACTCACGTATGTTGCGTTTCAACCCCTTCACGAACCTTGATCCTGATTGCGCTGTCCGCGCGCGTATTCGAAACCGCTCGTGAAGCGGCCCGTTACAATATTTTATAACTTATGTATTTATAATACAAGAGTTATTATATATATATGTATATATATTATATATATATATATATATTATATATATATTATATATATATATATATTATATTATATTATATATATATATATATATATATATATATATAATAACTCTTGTATTATAAATACATAAGTTATAAAATATAAACAAACAAAATTCAAAATTTAAATAAATTTTTGATTTACCTTCTTTCTTCTTAAAATCCTTCTTTAATTCTTAAATTATTTTCTTTTTTCTTGAAATCCATTCTTGCTTTATTCTTCTGATATTAAAATCTTAATATATTATTAGTTTCATTGATGTCCATCCTTCTGTTCTCTATCTTATCTCACAGATAAGACGTAACATTGCTGTCAATAAGCACATGTGTGAATTAGCAAATGTGGAAAATATACAAACAAATCAAGTTAATAACCAAAGAGATTTGGGAACTTCAATTTTTATCTGTCAAATCTGTAAAAAATGCGGGCATGGAACAGAAAAATGCCATTTTCGCGATTCACAACTTCGCCGGCCATTAAATGCAATTCAAGGAAAAATAATAACTTGTCAATTGTGTTTAAAATACGGTCACGATGCCAAATCCTGTCGTCGACAAAGTAACACTTCTCATAATAATAGAATCTAATAATAAAAGTATCTCAGTAACTTGCCAGTGGTGCGAAAGACCCGGCCACTCTGCAAACAATTGCTGGAAGAAACAAAACAAACAACGTTTTGCAGAATATGAAACTCGCGTATCTTGTCAAATCTGCAATAATTTCGGTCACATCGCTAAAGGTTGTCGATCGAGAATAAACCAACAAACAGTATCCAAGAACTCTTTATTCCGTCGCTACTCTAAAGAATAGAGTCCTTTTAGAGGATTGCGAATTACGTCGTGCGAGCAATCTCTGAAGAAGGGGAAGTAATTAAGGAAACTATAACGGCCCCTCGACGTCGGGTGTACAGCAGGGGTCCGAATGCGAGCCACACCCATTCAAAGCTCATGTAGCAAAATAAATAAGAACAGAACAAACATAAGGCCCGTGACCGTAAATCACGATAAACAAAGTTGTGTGCTATCAAATAAATATTGACAACTTGGCTACTATAACTTTTATGCTAGATACAGGATCTGGAACAAATATAATAATAAGAAAATCTTATTCCAGAAGAAATAAATATTAACTACACTAATATTCTCAAATTAAATGACATAAACAATTATTCTGTACACACCTTAAGTGAACTTATATTAATTACTTTCGGAATACCGTTGATATTTCATATGGTATCTAACAATTTTCCAGTTTCACAATCCAGCATATTAGGAAATGATTTCTTTAAACAAACTTCATCGAAAATAGATTACGCATAAAAGCATTCAAATGGTTCTGGAATCAATGTACCGTTCTTATCACCAGAAGCTATCATAGTAGCTCCGCGATCCGAATCATTATTTTATGTAAGAATAGAGAATCCTGAATTAAAAGTGGGCTATATATTATATGCCCTTAAAATCAAGGAGAAAAATGAATAATTAAATGATTAAAAATTCCTTAAAGAGGAAAATTAACAAACCTTTTGAAAATCTAATTAATCCAACCATTCCTGGAGGGGAAAGTTATCAAACCTTTCCTAAAAATTTAATTAATTCAAAAACCTTCAAAGAGAGAAATTTGCATACCTCTCAAGAAGAAAATAATTCTAGGATTTCGGAGCGAAGCTTCGACAGAAGAAAGTCCAAACCTCGGCAGAAGAAAGTCCTAGTTCCGTCGATTGCGAGGAGAAAAATTATCAAACCTCACTAAGTAACATATTCAACACAATCTTATTCCAATAAAAAATTAAAAACAAAAAATTATGTAAAACAGGTAATAATTAACTAATATTTAATAATAAAAACTATTTTTTAAAAATATTTTAAAAAGCTTAAGCTTTAAAAAAATTCAGTAAGCCAAAAAATTAAATGAAAAACAGGCAATCAACAAATATTTAATAATAAAGACAATTTAAAAAAAAATTTTTAAATTAAGCTTTAAAAAGTTTGAAATAATATCTATTTGCAAGTTTTAACACAATTAATTACAAATTATTATTATTATTATTAAATATTACAATTTAAAAAATTATACGTATATGTGATGTATAATTATTATATCAAGTTAGCTATGAGATAAAATATAAAAAATCACATAAATAAGTTATTGTTGATCATTATTTAAATTTATTCTTATTTGAATTTACTCTCCCTACATATTTAGCTTTATAAAGGCGATTTACAGAAGCTTAAAATTTTAGAATTAAATAGGAGCAACAAATTACTTTTTACTTTCTTACAATTATTCTACTTTGTAATTATTATTAATTCCACATTTTATAAGAGCAGTCGGGAGACGCCACGCTAGGGTTCCGTCCCGTTTCACGCAAATTAAAGTGCGTGTGCGTGTGCGCGTGAATAAATTCGTGCGAGAATAAATTCTAATAAGAATACATTTAAATAACAATCAACAATAACTTATTTATGTGATTTTTTATATTTTATCTCATACCTAACTTGGTATAATAATTATACTTCACATATACGTATAATTTTTTAAATTGTAATATTTAATAATAATAATAATAATTTGTAGTTAATTGTGTTGAAACTTGCAAATAGATATTTCAAATATTTTAAAGCTTAATTTTTCTAAAATATTTTTTAAAAATGTCTTCATTATTAAATATTTGTTAATTATCTGTTTTCCATTTAATTTTTTGTTTTACTTAATTTTTTAAAACTTAATTATCATAAAATATTTTTAAAAATTGTTTATATTATTAAATATTTGTTAATTAACCTGTTTTTTAATTAATTTTCTGTTTTACTTAATTTTTAATTTTTTTTATTTTTAAAGTTACTTAAATGTTACAATTTTGTTGACAGCAGTTGTTCTTTTTTTTAATATTTTTTATTATTTCATTTTTTAAAAGCTGTGTGTGTATGTATTTATGTGTGTGTGCGCGGTTTGCTCTCGAGAACCTGCTTGACCGAATCATTCACTTAATTTATTCGTCCAATATTCATATTATTCCTTTTTTTTTCGTCCAATCTTTCTATTATTCCTCTTCTTCCTTCGTGTTATTTGAAGAAAACTTAATATATATAATACTTCTTTTATAAATATAATACGATGAATAGCGAGATCAGGTGCGCTTTCAGAGTAAACTTTAACAAACCCAACAACATTGGATCGTTATTGGGATTCTCGAACCGCATATTACAGCCGAGACAGTGGCATCAATCGGACATACCGATTAATATCATCAATGTAAACATTATCCGTATAGAAAGTAACGCGACCGCAGGTGAGTACAGTAACGACAAATGCGTTCATACGATACATGAATTTTCACCGAGCGTGTCGCCAGGATATAAGATATCAGAAAGGCCTGTGCAGATCATTTACCTGCCGATCATTGCGCGGAGCATTACGGATCTAACGATACGCGTCGCGGATCAAGACGGACGATTGCTCGATTTTCGAGGAGAAGAGATCACCATCAGATTGCACGTACGACAAAATTAGCGTGCGATACATGAGATGCTCGTGTTGAACGTCGTAAAAGAACGTGAGATATAATATCTTTACGGTACCGATTGATGATACCATCTGATCATCATCATTATCATCATCATCATCATCATCACTATTAGGTTGCGCTAAAAAGACGAGAAAAAAGCTCAGCGCGTTGAACATTGAATTTTTACAATCTTTGGGCTTCGCGGCACGAAATATCTGAGAAAACATGACCGATATCCTTAACATTGGAGGCGAGCCGGTCTTTGACGATCGTATCGTCAAAATCGAGACTCACACGTACAATCCGTACGCAACGTTTGAACACAGCGACGAGATACAAATACCCATACAACAACAGGATCTGTATACATTGCCGTATGAGAATTTTCTATACATTGAAGGAAAACTACGCTAAACAAACCAGCTGAAGGATCTGATGTAACTCTGGGAAATAATTGCATCGCGTTCATATTCGATGAGATTCGATACGAACTCGATCCGTCAACTTTTATGCTTAACATAATTTAAGAAATATGCATTACAGTGTGTCATATTTTTTCTAAATATGTTTAATAATGTTACTTTTATCGATATTGATTATTTATCATATGCCGCCATGATTATAATGTTAATTTTTTATCAATAATAATAGTAATTATATATATATATATATATATATATATATATATATATATATAACTGCAATATCTTCGAAATTACTCTGTATCCGTCGCTCAAATGTAAATAAAGTAATATTCGTTTAATATGGGAAGTTATTTAATGTACAAATATACATATACACAATTAGAGAACGTTCAATATTTTTATTAAATGTTTTTGCAATTGCACAGTACATACATAATCACATTATACATAAGGATAAATAGAATAATTAATGTGAGAATAATCATTTAATATGTAAATGTACATCATAACTACAAGTCTTTCCATGTGTGTATTGAATAAATATTGCAACAACCGCGTGAAAGAGAAAGGAGAATATATACTTTAAAATATTGTAATACAATTAAGGGTCCTAATATCATGTGTAATAATGATAACTTATTATGGTTATTCCATTATATAAAATATATTAATAATTGATTGTATATATGTATAAAAGACATATACTGCATATGTAACTATAACATATAAATGGACAATTATATGCGTCTTAAAAAGAAAAAAAAGATATGCGTATTGCTTGCAAATATTATTTGATCTTTCTACAAAAGCGATAGTAAGTATAATAAATTATAAATCAAAATACATCTTTCGCGAAGAATGGCATTTTATTTACAAGCAAGCCATAAAAGATTTTATGCTGCATGCAAACAGTTTTAATAATATTGATAAAACTTATAGTATTAGATATATGTATGATATATGGGGACAACTTCGTTACTGCGAACATAATCACGCTATTAAGAGATTCCACTATTTGTATATCATTTTTTACAACTTTTATTAAAATAACATCAGGTTTTTCATTATTGTTTTATTGTTGAAAAATGCTTATTTATCTTATTTATTTTATGATAATTTTTTCAATTAATTTCATCTTTCGCATATTTAAACATTTAACATGCGAATGTATTGAATTTCCATGTATTTAGCTTCATAAAAATCCGTTGTTTTATTAATTCGCGGATTTATTACAGAAGAATATTTTTTGTTCAACATACTAAATATATTAAATTATATATAAATATATTTTGTGTAAAATTATAGTTATAATTATTTTACTTTAAAGAAGGATTAAACGGATCATTTACATCAAAACTCAGTAAACACTGTTTATTGTAGTAATATAATCTGGAAGTAACAAAAATAACATGATGCAAATATCTATATAATATAAAACTATATATTATGTGTATTATTTTAAGTAGGTAGTCTAGGCCGCTTCTAACCCACTTCACTCTTAAGAAACGCTGTAAGAGTAAAAGAGATGGGTATATAAAAAAATAAGATAGAAAGATATCTCGGAGGTGAGGAGACGGCACGGCGGTAGGAGAGGCAGGGTACGTATGGTGAGGGAGGCGTGGGACGGGAGGGGGGTGTCGCGCGCGCCGTCGTAGGCGAGGGGTGGAGGAGGGGAGATTTTATGAAAAATTTTCTTTCAAATTATACATCCTGTAAGATATACTTTGTAAATCTAAAGATTTGTAATTACACTTAACATAAACAATATGATTTGATATTATAGCATATAATACCTTTAATAAACACTAAAGTAATGTAATTTGTAATATATTATTCAAAATTAAACTTATTTCGGTAATTATTCTGTTAATAAAAATTAAATTTAATAAAAAATTAAGTTTTAAGGAGAAAATCTGTCTAAAACACTTCTATAAAAATTGATTTTATTATATCTACTATTTCAAATTACAAATCTTTACAAACTGAATTACTTGTAAATACTTGGCCAGTTAATTATTGATTTCATTTAGTTTCTTTATTTTTTAGAGAAAAATATTTTATTAGTTATTTTTCAGAGATAAGTATATTTTCAACTTTCTGTTGTGTACAAGGAATACTTTTTATGTACTTGGCGTACTTTTTTTTACCTTTGTGAGGTTTTTTATTTTGCAATATCCATATTTTTCGAAACGATTTATTCTAACAACCGATGCATCTGGCCGCAATAGGCGTCGGAGGAATATTATCGCAGGGAGAGTTAAACAAAGACCAATCGATACCATACGCTTCACAAACTTTAACAGATAATGAATTAAAATATGATACATATGAAGAGGAAGCATTGGCTATTGTATATTACGTTAAACATTTTCGACCATATTTGTACGAAAGAAAATTCACTTTAGTAACAGATCATAAACCTTTGTTATGGTTTAAAAATGCACAAGATACAGATATGCGAATACTTTGTTGGAAACTAAAATTAGCAGAATATGATTATGATGTTATATATAAAGCAGCAAAAACAAACGCAGACGCATTATCAAGAAATCCTGTCAATATCGAGGAAATAGATAGCAAAGTCATAAAAAATAAAAGACTTTTAAATCCAAATGATTCTGAAGATGCATAATTAATTTCTGAAATGTTAGAAGAATCCGATAGCAAAGAGGAAGAAAAGGAAAGTGATGATTTTCATCTTCATCTCTCAGATATCGAAGAAGCCGAGGAAGTAATACCTGAAAATCTACTTGAAAATGATAACCTTCCGTTTATGCCTGAAGAATTAACTACCTAATTTACAAATTACAGAATAAGATTGAATACACGATATTCCTAAACAAAACAAAATACAAATCAGAAGTCAAACAACAAAACAAAATATATAAACAGAATAAAACAATTAATGAATTCAACAGTGATGAAATTAGTGAAGAAATTGAATATAATCCACCAGATAAAACCTCTGATATCGATAAAGACAGCGACGAAGACAATGACGAAGAAGATATTATTAATCGAAATTTAAAATCGAGAAAAACAAAACGCAAATAATAAAAAATAACATTATAGATTCTCGAGAATTATTATTTTTACGCAAAGATAACGTGGCATATTTCGTTGACACTCAGGGAAAATCTTTAGATTTCGGCTCACAAAAACTTTTCGAGCGAATAGAACTACCAAACTTATGATTTCTCATGCTAAGACAGGCTAAAGCAATAAAACATAAAAATTATTATCATATAGTCTCCTATTAGTGAAGAACAACCCATTAGAGAAGGCCGTACGGCTACTCTTAACAAAACTATTAAAATCTTTGCAGATTTACGATATATAACCGAAGATTTAAAATTAGAAATCTTTAGTATTGCGAAAACCGAATTCATTATTAATGTGTGTTCCATGAAATGGTTTTAAATCACATTTGCAATCAATATTTTCCGACACTCCTATTAAAATAATTATTTGTCACGGACTAATTAAATATCCACCTAATAATTTACGTTTCATTATTATTAGTGAAATGCATTGTTTACCAACGGGAAGACACCGTGGAGTTACGAAAATATATAATAAAATCAAACATAATTATTACTGGAATAATTTAAAAGCAGGTGTTCAACAATACAACAATGTTTACAATACCAATTGAAAAAGCTTATACGTGCAAAAACAAAACAATCTATGATAATTACAGACACACTAGGATCTTCATTCGATAAAGTAGCTATGGATATCGGCCCCTTGCCTAAAAGAGAAAGGAAAAATATAAACATTTTAACATTTGTGACGTTGCCGTTTCGCGCGCGTTCGCCAGATCTCTCTCTGATCACTGAGCGCGGGATATGCGCCCGCGCCAGTCGAAAATCGCGAGAGCCGTACCGAAATCTCCAAAGGAGCGTTAATTGTTTGACTTAATTCCATTATTTTAATTCTGTATTCTTTTCGTTTAACGTTACGCTTGGGAGTCTCATCGGAAGAGAGAGGAAGCGGCCGGGAAGAAAATAATATAAGACAGCTTTAAAGACAAGGGAGGACCTTTGGGAGAACGTGAGACAGTCTGAGGAAGGAAAACAACAACCAAATTTCGAGGAGCGCGTAAGACACGAGGCGCCAGAGGGCGAGAAGGTCCTCGCGCCAGAAAGCAGGATTGTACGGGGACGTCACCCCAAAGGGCCGCAAACGAACTTCGCAGCAGCCAGGTATGCCGTGTGAAGAAGAGATCGGAGAGGACTGTCGCCCTATTACCGAGAGAGACATCTAGTCGAGATCTTTGGACGATCCCTTAAAGCGAGATTAGCGACAATATCGATCGCGATATCAGGGATGCGTGCGCTTCCGGTATGATCATGAGCATTCCGCCCGGCGGCTGCTTATCACATTCTCACGCGATTGGTCGCGATAACACGCACCCCGATTGCGCATCCCCGGCTGGCGCGGCGTTACTGATTCTAGATCGCGACGATCCCGGGTCAGACTGGCACGGACGTCCGCTATAGTGAGAAGTATTTTTATAAGAGCGAAATATTATCCAGCTAAGAGGCTTCGACGATCGACCCTGTGTAATTTCCCTCGGGCAAAAGCCCGATCGATCTTTAAATACGAGCGTTACAATTTCTGCGGAGCAAAAGTGTCTCTATTATTCATTCTCGCTGCCGCGTTTTATCGTCACCCGCGCGGTTCACCGCATATTATTGTAAATCCATCCGGACCAACTGAATCGAGATTAATAAATCTGTTATTTTCTTGTTTAATTCCACGGCTCTATTATTTTTTTTTGCATATTCATCGCTCCGTATTTGTCGCCTCTTCCCTCTTTAATGTGTTATTTCAACATATGCCCTGTCTTTTTACCGTTAGGTGAGTTAGTCCGCCCGCGACGGAATATATTCATTTCTTTCGCGTCGATTTCGAGTATTTAGTGGATTGATACGTCCAAAACGTACCTGGGGCCTAAGTTAAATTTTCGCGAATTCTAAGATTCTGTCAGGGCACGCGCGAAACTTCTTCCATTCTTCTCCCGTTCCTTACCGACGCGCGTATCTTTTTCTCTTGCATCGCGTTTTAGACAACGATCTTTTTCGCGCATCTCCCATACCAATTTACTCCGCGCGACGGAGAAATCGTGACAGCGGACGCATGAGGCGTTCGACGGTTCGCAGAGAAAAAAGTCGTCGCATATTACAGGATCAAATAACTAAATTTTGCATGAGAAAACCATTACCAAATCAAACTTCTGAAACTATTGCGAAAGCCTTTGTAGATCGTTTTATTTGTGTACTCGGAACACCGATAGCAATATTAACTGACCAGGGAAGAAATTTCCATAACGACTTAGATAAAGAAAATTGTAAAAGTATTTAGAATTCGTAAATTGTGCAGCTTTTCACACTCAGTCAAAAGTCACGAATCTTTAGAAAGATCTCATAATGCATTAGGCGAATATTATTTAAATATAATATTTAATTATATAATATTTAAAACAATACGCAAACAAACAAAAACAAAGGGATAGATGGATCAGTTTTGCCATATTTAATCATAATACAAGCGTACACAAAGCAACAAAGCACACTTTATTCGAACTAGTTTTTGGAAAGATAGCACGTGTTCCATCGAACGAACTTATACCTTCTGGAGATGAATTATCAAATTACAATAAATATTTAATAAATCTTGTCACTCATCTCCACGTAATTCAGGGAAAAGCACGTTAAAGTTAAATCAAAAAATTATTATGATAGAAAAATCAACCCACAAACCTTTAAAGCGGGAGATCAAGAATTTTTATTAAAAGATCCAAAATCAAGTAAATTTGGAGATTGGTATACTGGGCCTCAGGAAATTCTAAAAATCTCAAATAAAAATAATGTAAAAATTGGAATAAAGAAAAATAGCCGAATTGTACATTCCAATCGCTTACAAATTTCATACAACAAAACTAATAAATAATAGTGAAAATTTTCAGATAGATCTTTCTTTATAGCACAATATTTAAATCAATTGTTATATACTATGTATATGAAATAAGCAGAACAATCAGCTGGCGCGCTGTCAAGTTTGTCTCGGAAAGACTACGCATGGAAAACATCAAAAATTGAAGATTAAGAATCGAAATTTGACTAATTAAGACAAAAGCACTTAAAATTTATAATCAATCATGAATGATCAAATTTTAGGATGAGAAAAATAAACCTTGTCATTCTTTATATAGTGAATTCTCGTTTTCCACAACCTCTTTTTAATTTTTTATAGGAAGTTCTAACTCTTCTTCTTTCTAAATAGATATCATAATAATAAGATTTTTTTTCATAAAATACGCATTTGTTTTCAAACTTAACTGATTTTGCATTTGATGAGAGTGAGAGATATCTGGTTTTTTTTACAAGTACAATTATTCAATTCATTTTATTCGTCGAAAAAATACAGAATTTTTCGTTTATAATAAAAGGTAAAATTATGAACTAATTATAAATATCCGGCACGATGAATCACAAGGAAAAATTTATTTAAGATATATTTTTCCCCGAATAACAATAATAGAATCTATTATTCAAGAACAAACGTAGAAATTCGTGTTTCAACAATATTTTCTCGAGTAAAATACGTCCAAAAATTATAGCATTATATTAATAGGGCTATTGGAGAAAATTCCGAGATAATTTTCTAGAACCTTTCTATACTTTGACTAGACCATTCATATTTTTAAGTAATATTCCTTTTTTTAAAATTATATTTATCTTTGTATTATTTCTAATCTCAATCCTTTCTTTACTCTGAACAAAATTTCTGCGTAAATTTTCGAAAGGAAAATTAAGCAAAATGAAATATAAGTTTTACATTCATGAGCCGAAAAATAAATCGTATTGTGCTCCTATTGCATGCCATAAATCGTGCCAAAACTCAGTATTAAAAATTTATGGTTTGTCACGTACATTATTATCTTTGAGTTCAACTTTCACTTTTAAAAAAATATACCTGAAGTTCTTTTCCCTGTTTGCCGGAGGCTAACGATTGGTCGGTCGTGAGATGCGGCGACCAATGATGGCGCGGCATATCTTTTCGCTTAAGGACACGAAACCCAGCAACCCGGCAACATACACGCTACCGCACACTTTCGAGTTGACGATTCTCCAGTACACATACAGAATTCTTTCTTTTTTTTCATCAGTATCTTGAGAAGATCTCGAAACGTAAGTCGTGATATATAAGTGAGTTATAAAAGTACGCATCTACTATATTTTCTCAAACAACAATAATGACGTCGAGCAAATCTATCGAGAAAAAAATCACGGCGGCATCGTTGTCTGAGCACGTGGCGACGGGTAATTTCAACGATGATCAAGCATGTGACGCGGCGAGAACCCAATTGTCGATAATAAACCTCCATGCCATCAAAGATATAATAACCGAAATCAAGATTGCCGACCAGCGCAAGCTCTCTGTGGTGCTGAAAATGCACGCCGAAATGGCCAGGAAATGCGCCAAACTCCAAATGGATTTTAAACGTCTGCAGGATGATTCCAAAGATCTCCAAAACGAGTAAGTTCTTTTCCTTATTTTATAGAGCAGATTGGATTTCAAAAAATTTGCCTATACGCCAGTAGGTGTTTTATTAACGTTTTTAGATTATATAAATTTATAAATATAGATTATTAATATAGATTATTAATATAGATTATTGAATTTATAAATGTAGATTAATTTTTGTAAAAGTATATTACGCTTTGAAAGGCTTTGGGTAATTGGAGAATGCAACGTTAATCGTGTTCAAAGTAATCAGACCATTTTTTTCGTTGTAAATAAAAATGATAAGAGCATTTAAATAATCATTAAACATTCCAACTTTTTTCATCATCTATACTTGCATCTTTCGAAAATATTTTTTTATCGCAAGTGTATTCGCGGATTCTAAAATATATTTTTTCTAAAAGTTATAAGTAAAATGTTTAATAGAGTAATATCATATCAGAGGTATGATTATTTTACTGTAACGATGATGATGAATGCGTATAATTAATATTTTTATTAAACCTATGTTTTTTAGATTGGAGAAGAAGACAAAGGACTTAGAGACAGCAGAGCGAAATGCGATGATATGTAAAACATGCTGCACAAATCTGCAATTGCAGTTGGATCAATCGCAGGCGGAGATGAATAAGATGCTTGCGAAGAAAGATCGAGATTCAAAGCAGGAAATTGATCGATTGCAAGCATTGCTCAACGAATCTCAAAAACAAAAGATAGATAAGATTTTTGAGTTAGATGAATTACGCGATCGAAATAAGGAGCAGATGCGTGCTAATCGAGAGGAGATTAAATTGCAATATGAAAACAAAATCAAGAATATGGCAAAAAAGTTACGAAAGAAAAAGAAGACCACATGTTTCGTCGAGTTGGAGGAGTCCGAGTGGACGAAAATGGAACTGCAACCGGAAATCCTGGAGAATATCATCCGGGGATTAAAAGCCAAGGGCGAGCAGTACATGCGGATGAAGGTCAAGATCTCCGATGCGCCGAAACTGCTTAGGAGCACAGAACTCTCCAAACTCCAAATCGACATCAAACACCTGTGCGATAATAAGGAAGATCTCAAGAGCAAGTAAGTACTTTTTCACATTGTTTCTTTACTCGCGAAATGAGTAGGAAAGTTAAATGAAAATAATTATTATTATATTACTAATCTACGTCTTGACATATAATTTTATATATTTAAAATAATAAATCAATTGCACTAACAGTTTAAAACTGTTAAAAATTATATAACTAAATCTCTGTAATTTTGTCTTATTAGATCATCATCATTATCGTCATCATCGTCATTGTCATCGTCATCGTCATCGTCCGACGATTTCGATGAATCGTCGTGGACGCAGTTGTCGTGGCCGCCGAAAATATCGCTGTCATCGTCGTCCTCATTGTGCTCGCCATCGTCATCGCCGCCTTCATCGTCGTCGACATCGTCGCCAATTAATTTTGTATATAATTATTTTAGTAATAAATAGTAATACAATAATTATAATTTAATTAATAATATTAAAATAATATTACACTCTTTCTTGTATATATAAAATTCTTTTTTATTGAATAAATGATTAAAAAATCATATGAATGTGTGTACCGTACAATGTAGTACTCTATATTGAAAAAAAAGATATAAATTTTTACAAATAACTGATATCTCATTAGGTTTCCGTCGTTTGTTCAACAAATTAATTTAATTTTTAATTCCTTTCTCGTAGTTTTCTTTTTTTTTTAAATTTGTGCTCAAGTTGTACTCTTCTTTGTAATCTTGTGTTACGTCCTCCACGATTCCTTTCTTCCGCAAAGTTACGGCAATCTTCTATTGGTGATAAAAATTAATCGTTTAATAAACAGAGCACCTTACGTCACGCATTTTGTAAACTTTTTGTCACTAACTATATCTATGAGGAGCGACGAGTGAAAAAGATGCAAGAAGATCGGTGGTGAAACTATGCCGATCCCTTCGAATAAATAAAAATTGATAAATATCCCTTGCAGAATAATTTTTGGGCGGAAAGACAAAGCGATACCAAAAAGATAATAAATTTCTTCTAACGAAATATCTTCTAACGCAATTGGATCAATAACGATAAAACTATCTCAACGAAATACTTAATAAATAGATTCATACTATTTGATAAAATTAATGATGAAAAAATAAATTCTTTTCTAATCAAAAGGAAATAACACCTTTTCTAATCAGTTCACGTGTGCGAGAGTCCGCCTTAGAAAAGGCAATAATCAAGGGACTTTGATACTGATATTAAACTCACCAATCGACGATCCCCGCAAGTAAAGAACGAAAAGTAGGAGAAACACTCTACCTAACGAGGACTGGGATCATTTCTAATTTGTTAAATTTTCGGAGGATCCCGGACTTCTAAAAATCGAAGGATACGGTAGTGTCTGTGCGATGATAGAAATGAGGCACTCCGTGTATCTATACGCGCGAGTCAGATAGTTCGAATAGTTTGAGAGTTAGAACATACCTTTGGAAAGAAAGAAATTATAAAGAAAAAACTATAAAAAGGAGACTCATAAGACTCGAAAACAATAATTCAGACTTCTCAAGATTCAGATTTCATTCACTCACCAGTTATTATTACTATTTACGTTTTTGCATAGTGAGTTATGAGTTCTTTGTGCAACCAGTGTCTTCACTTGTGATCATCTACAGAGCTACCTATCTGCAACCACGAATCGAGCATCGAGCTGACAACAAGAGACACAGAGCGAAATACCGCATTAATCGATCCCTCCGACTCCGAATCGCTATTCTTAAAAAGTAAGTCTAATTATGTAATTCTCTCCTATTCTTCCTTTGTCTTACTTTTTTTTAAATCATAACAATTTCGTAAGATGTTTCATTTTTTTAAATCATTCCGTAATAGACGTAATAAGATTTAGAAAATTTTAAAATACTATTTTAACAGGCGAGCGACCAGTTTTATACTTCCGACCGTTCTACACACACACATACACACTTATTTATTTATACATTTTAATTTTGATTCTATTTTCAAATTAAACACATTATATTGTACTATAACTACCAATCGGAGAATAAATTTTAAAAATAGAATCTTCCCCTTTATTATTCTGATTCACGTCTTCCATCCATAAATGTAACCTGCGAATAAATGAACACTTACACGTACACTCGTATAATTAAAGATTAGTTTTTTCTTTTATATTATTAATATTAAATCATAAGAACATGTATCAACTTTCCTACTTATTTAACGAATAAATGTATATTTTTGTTCAACTAATCTATATATTTTTTGACCCCTCTCTCTCCTTCCCGGTAAAAGATCGCACTTGGTCCCATTCCGAGAAATAGGGATTAAATTCCTTGACTAAAAAAGGACCACCGAGTGAACGTCTGAAAACAGTGTAATAGCTACGCGTACAGTCGTTTACTTGATTCTCAGTCTTTTGAGTTCGCTCGACCCGATTCTTATGCCGCAAAGCGTTTGATTTCGGGATAATTAAAATAGTTACTGCGCTCTTCCTTGTGACTCATCCTTCCGAGATTTTGGACGTAACATATTGTTATAAAAATTTTGGGTCCACGTCCGTGGTTGTAATGTGCGATCTTTTAAAACTGGAATGAATAAAGGGACAAGAAATACAGCTAATAAAGACAAAGTAGAGCGAAATACTCAAATTGCTCAGGAAACATATAATCGAATAAAATCAAACAAATCAGAAACACACTACACTTCTACTTTAAAAAAATCTACTACTACAAACATTTTAAATAATTTTTCGTTAGACGAAACAGTAATCGAAAAAGATTTGGAAAAAATTTATTGAAATTGCGTCCGAATTTAACTACGCCGATTCTTGCGACACGACTATCGTACCCGATAAAAATAAAATTAAAATAAGTAAAGAACCGAGTGATATCAGCAAAATGACTTAAAATAATCCTTTCGCTATTTTGAAATATGCGGTCGAAGCCGTCCCTTATTTTGAAGGTCAGAACATTTCTTTGAATTAATTTATCGAGAGATGTGAGGAAGCCCAAGTAAGTCCATGCTGCCTAACGAGGCAGAAGAGCAATTTACAAAAATAATAAGAACTATAATAATACGAGAGGTTCGTCGAACCATACAAGATCACAATTTTGATAACGTTTCTCAATTAACAAAATAATTAGAACAAATTTATGGACCGATTAAAAATATGTATCAATTACAAGGGGAATTGGGTTGTATATATCAACAAAATGATGAAGAGAACGTAGTTATGGAAATAGAGTCAAGCTTACGGAAAACGAATATTGAAGGCATATACAAGGTCAGGAAATGTGCTATCTGACCAAAATATTAAAACATCGTTAGAAAAAGATATGTGCAAGTGTTTTATTAGAGGATTAAAACCAGAAATCGAGCAACGAATTGCAAGAAACTTAAATGTACACGCGACATTAAGCGACGCTTTAAAGAGAGAAAAAGAACTCCGAACGGTGACAGATTTATAATAGGGGACAAACAATAGTGCAGGTAGACAGAAAATAAACAGCGTAAAAGATATTCAAATTTGTTGTAAGGAAGGACATGTAGGTAGCAACTGTGGAAAATATACAAACAAATCAAGTTAATAACCAAAGAGATTTGGGAACTTCAATTTTTATCTGTCAAATCTGTAAAAAATGCGGGCATGGAACAGAAAAATGCCATTTTCGCGATTCACAACTTCGCCGGCCATTAAATGCAATTCAAGGAAAAATAATAACTTGTCAATTGTGTTTAAAATACGGTCACGATGCCAAATCCTGTCGTCGACAAAGTAACACTTCTCATAATAATAGAATCTAATAATAAAAGTATCTCAGTAACTTGCCAGTGGTGCGAAAGACCCGGCCACTCTGCAAACAATTGCTGGAAGAAACAAAACAAACAACGTTTTGCAGAATATGAAACTCGCGTATCTTGTCAAATCTGCAATAATTTCGGTCACATCGCTAAAGGTTGTCGATCGAGAATAAACCAACAAACAGTATCCAAGAACTCTTTATTCCGTCGCTACTCTAAAGAATAGAGTCACCTTTTAGAGGATTGCGAATTACGTCGTGCGAGCAATCTCTGAAGAAGGGGAAGTAATTAAGGAAACTATAACGGCCCCTCGACGTCGGGTGTACAGCAGGGGTCCGAATGCGAGCCACACCCATTCAAAGCTCATGTAGCAAAATAAATAAGAACAGAACGAACATAAGGCCCGTGACCGTAAATCACGATAAACAAAGTCGTGTGCTATCAAATAGATATTGACAACTTGGCTACTATAACTTTTATGCTAGATACAGGATCTGGAACAAATATAATTAAAGAAAATCCTATTCCAGAAGAAATAAATATTAACTACACAAATATTTTCAAATTAAATGGCATAAACAATTATCCTGTACACACCTTAGGTGAACTTATATTAATTACTTTCGGAATACCGTTGATATTTCATATGGTATCTAACAATTTTCCAGTTTCACAATCCAGCATATTAGGAAATGATTTCTTTAAACAAACTTCATCGAAAATAGATTACGCACAAAAGCATTCAAATGGTTCTGAAATCAATGTACCGTTCTTATCATCAGAAGCTATCATAGTAGCTCCGCGATCATTATTTTATGTAAGAATAGAGAATCCTGAATTAAAAGTGGACTATATACCTCGCTATATATTATATGCTCTTAAAAGTGGTACATGGAATTTATTTGGGAAACACCATCGTTGGAAACGTTTCGGGAAAAGCATATTTAATTGTCATAAGTACTTTGTACGAAGAAGCAGAAGTATATGTCCCGACTTTACGCCTAAACCGTTGGGCGAATTGTTAGACGATCATAAATCAAATCTCGAGGGTCTGGGCAATCCACAAAACAAATAAGGAAAAGAAAGAAGGTATTATTTACAAAGAGCAAATAAATAGGAAGGAGAAGAACTTATTTACGAAAAATTTGTAGACGATGAATTCGATGATTATAAAAATAAACTAACTTGAAAATGAAAACGAAATTAAAGAAAATATTATTATTAAAGAAATTAACTATTAAAACGAAGAAAAAATATCAAATCAAAATATAAATAAAATTAAGAATGAAAATAAAATGAAAAATAAAATCGAGGGGAAAAATGAATAATTAAATGATTAAAAATTCCTTAAAGAGGAAAATTAACAAACCTTTTGAAAATCTAATTAATCCAACCATTCCTGGAGGGAAAAGTTACCAAACCTTTCCTAAAAATTTAATTAATTCAAAAACCTTCAAAGAGAGAAATTTGCATACCTCTCAAGAAGAAAATAATTCTAGGATTTCGGAGCGAAGCTTCGACAGAAGAAAGTCCAAATCTCGGCAGAAGAAAGTCCTAGTTCCGTCGATTGCGAGGAGAAAAATTATCAAACTTCACTAAGTAACATATTCAACACAATCTTATTCCAATAAAAAATTAAAAACAAAAAGTTATGTAAAACAGGTAATAATTAACTAATATTTAATAATAAAAACTATTTTTTAAAAATATTTTAAAAAACTTAAGCTTTAAAAAAATTCAGTAAGCCAAAAAATTAAATGAAAAACAGGCAATCAACAAATATTTAATAATAAAGACAATTTAAAAAAAAAATTTTTAAATTAAGCTTTAAAAAGTTTGAAATAATATCTATTTGCAAGTTTTAACACAATTAACTACAAATTATTATTATTATTATTAAATATTACAATTTAAAAAATTATACGTATATGTGATGTATAATTATTATACCAAGTTAGCTATGAGATAAAATATAAAAAATCACATAAATAAGTTATTGTTGATCATTATTTAAATTTATTCTTACTTGAATTTACTCTCGCTACATATTTAGCGTCATAAAGGCGATTTACAGAAGCTTCAAATTTTAGAATTAAATAGGAGCAACAAATTACTTTTTACTTTCTTACAATTATTCTACTTTGTAATTATTATTAATTCCACATTTTATAAGAGCAGTCGGGAGACGCCACGCTAGAGGGTTGCGTCCCGTTTCACGCAAATTAAAGTGCGTGTGCGTGTGCGCGTGAATAAATTCGTGCGAGAATAAATTCTAATAAGAATACATTTAAATAACAATCAACAATAACTTATTTATGTGATTTTTTATATTTTATCTCATACCTAACTTGGTATAATAATTATACTTCACATATACGTATAAATTTTTAAATTGTAATATTTAATAATAATAATAATAATAATTTGTAGTTAATTGTGTTGAAACTTGCAAATAGATATTTCAAATATTTTAAAACTTAATTTTTCTAAAATATTTTTTAAAAATTGTCTTCATTATTAAATATTTGTTAATTATCTGTTTTCCATTTAATTTTTTGTTTTACTTAATTTTTTTAAAGTTTAATTATCATAAAATATTTTTAAAAATTGTTTATATTATTAAATATTTGTTAATTAACCTGTTTTTTAATTAATTTTCTGTTTTACTTAATTTTTAATTTTTTTTATTTTTAAAGTTACTTAAATGTTACAATTTTGTTGACAGCAGTTGGGCGTTCTTTTTTTTAATATTTTTTATTATTTCATTTTTTAAAAGCTGTGTGTGTATGTATTTATGTGTGTGTGCGCGGTTTGCTCTCGAGAACCTGCTTGACCGAATCATTCACTTAATTTATTCGTCCAATATTCATATTATTCCTCTTTTTTTTCGTCCAATCTTTCTATTATTCCTCTTCCTCCTTCGTGTTATTTGAAGAAAACTTAATATATATAATACTTCTTTTATAAATATAATACGATGAATAGCGAGATCAGGTGCGCTTTCAGAGTAAACTTTAACAAACCCAACAACATTGGATCGTTATTGGGATTCTCGAACCGCATATTACAGCCGAGACAGTGGCATCACTCGGACATACCGATTAATATCATCAATGTAAACATTATCCGTATAGAGAGTAATGTGACCGCAGGTGAGTACAGTAACGACAAACGCGTTCATACGATACATGAATTTTCACCGAGCGTGTCGCCAGGATATAAGATATCAGAAAGGCCTGTGCAGATCATTTATCTGCCGATCATTGCGCGGAGCATTACGGATCTAACGATACGCGTCGCGGATCAAGACGGACGATTGCTCGATTTTCGAGGAGAAGAGATCACCATCAGATTGCACGTACGACAAAATTAGCGTGCGATACATGAGATGCTCGTGTTGAACGTCGTAAAAGAACGTGAGATATAATATCTTTACGGTACCGATTGATGATACCATCTGATCATTATCATTATCATCATCATCATCATCATCACTATTAGGTTGCGCTAAAAAGACGAGAAAAAAGCTCAGCGCGTCGAACATTGAATTTTTACAATCTTTGGGCTTCGCGGCACGAAATATCTGAGAAAACATGACCGATATCCTTAACATTGGAGGCGAGCCGGTCTTTGACGATCGTATCGTCAAAATCGAGACTCACACGTACAATCCGTACGCCAACGCAACGTTTAAACACAGCGACGAGATACGAATACCCATACAACAACAGGATCTGTATACATTGCCGTATGAGAATTTTCTATACATTGAAGGAAAACTACGCTAAACAAACCAGCTGAAGGATTTGATGTAACTCTGACAAGAATTGTATCGTAGCCTCTGGCTTCGAGTGAGATTCGATACGAACTGGATTTAGTATTATATCGATATTACACTGCTATATCAGTGAATGTTTTGCCTTTATCCTTTCGATATTTAGTCGTGGTCTTTACCAGAGCTTGCATGTGCGAATCGACAAAGCTTGCCCGTTTTCACATCAGCAGACCGCAGCATATGAGCCGACGACGCACCATAACGACAGAACACCTGAACGAGCCAAACGTACTATTGGTCGCCACTGTACTTGTCTCGATGAAATTATCGGTTGTCGGAGACGGTCATAAGCATTGCATGTACGAGCACGTTCACGAGCATGAATTTCGCCATTCACTGTTTCAGCACCATTGCATCCGGGAGTGTTCGGCGTCTCATAGACATGAAAGCAGATGGGGAAAGCAATGGCGAATAATTAATGCCCGGATGCAGGCGCGCACATGCAAGCGCTGGCGGCGATACGAAGCTTTCGATTGAGCACGTCGAGCCTGATTGAAGATGAGTTTACGGTTCGCTGATTGTTCGTCGTTGTTGCTCACGGGTCGTTTCGTGGAATGCTCGACGCCATACTGGCGATGGTGCGTACATCTAAACAGTTTCAGGACGACGAGCTGGCGAGTCGTCCGAGAAAGCGAAGTCACGGGTTTTAATGACCATTGTGAACTTCTCCGGATACAGTTTGCGGGCGGTGAGAAGGTGTCGAGCTCCATTTTTTAAACACTGCCGAATGCGCATGAATAAAGGACATGTCTTTTATTCCGCTGCAATGCCAATTTCGTTAAAGCCAATATATTTAGCACGAGCGTTTGTTAGTACAGCGATGTGGCGCACGATTTCGCCAGGATGACGGTTTTTCACCGCTTTCTCTCCTGGCCGGATGACGTATTGGTTTTCGGCGAGTTCGACGCCGACGAATTTTTTATACGCCATGACGCCATTGCGATCCCGCAGATTTATCGCAGTCGAGCTCGACGAAATTGAGAGCGATCTCGCCTTATATCTCGAACTCAGATCGCTATTTTTCTTTGCTTTTCTGTTATTAAATGCGCGATTCTTCGATGGTTTGCCTTACCAACGGCATAGAAGAAGCTAACATCATTAATGGCACGGCTTCGCTTCATTGCCGCCCCTGTTTCAACAGATACAAACAGCAGCCACGATCAAATCGGCAATTATTGCCTGATTATTGTATCATGACGTTGTCATGGTTTTGTCCGGTCAAGTGAAATCCAAAATACAATGAAGGTCAAATAATGATGTCATAAAGAGCAAAAAGAAAAAAATAGATTAAGCAACTTACGTTATACTAAAAGCAGAAAGAGAAAGCAACAAACCGACATTACCAACATTCATGTTTGAATATCAGATCAATAACGACCTTTACAATTTGTCGCATACGCCATTAAATACTGTGCTGGGGAATTAATAGTGCCGTCGTTCATCAAAAATACTTCAGCTACTTCATGTTTTCGCCGGTGAATATCAGGTGCCGTCATGATCGCCCTTACCTGTGCCGCGCATTTCGTTGAAGTCATAACGTTCGACTGGGTACTAAGGCACAATATATGAAGCGCCGCTGGCCCTGGCCAATTTTATTTTGCAACATCAGCCCATTAAAGCACAGGCAAATCATCCCGCCGCGACCAGCGAATTTTTAGGCAGCTTTAACCGTCGATCACATCGTCGACAACGGCAGCGCGATGGTGAGGGTTCGTATCGCCTTTCCTCATCTGCTCAAAATTGCCTTCACAACACGATTTGCATGCGTCGGAAAACAATTATTGCAATTGCTTCATCAATTTTTTCCATGAACCGGGTCGTACATGGTCAACAAGATTAAAAATGGTGTCAACTTGAGGCTTGAAGTGATGGCCGAATAAAATTTTGGCGTAGTCGAACACGCAAGCATGCCTTGCTGGGTAATTTTACCAAATAGATAGTACATTCGGCCCGCGATACGACCGGCAAGCTGATAGACGAACCGGGTCGAAAACCGTGAATTTCCGTCACCACCGCCATTTGTCGTGAGTTGGCTGTCGAGTAATTAGAACATTATCGCCTGAAAGCTCTGTGCCAAATGGACATAGCCTTTTACCTGGACGACATGCCCAAAGCGGTCACCGACGCCCAGCCTGAATGGTATTTCTGCCCACGATCTTCTGCTTATTGTAAGAGCAAGTTGGTCGCTGGGTGTGGCGTGGGTGGTGCCCGGGTGCGATGCAACGCAATGGTGTTATCGCGTTCATCGCAGACGAAGACGCCGTGGTCGGCGTCGGTAGCTTCGTCGGGGAATACCGCACAAAATTAAAGTTACCGTCGCTGGTCATGTGGTGATTGCGAATTAGTAACTATTGTAAATCAGCTCGCAAACGATGAACGGAAGTCTGGTTTAAGTTTGTGTGATAATGATGCCGATCGATGCTGGAGGTCAGCAGGAAATAGATCGTTATCGAGTTGAATCAGATTCTAACGCGTCAAAACCGATTTCATTGAAAGTCGGAGTAAATAATGATAGCGCATTTCACAGGAAAGTCGCACCGAATGACGCCCTCGAATCGAAACGACACGCAAACGCTTATGAAACTTTCCTGTGAAGAAGAGAAATGCGCTATAATACTCATTATGTAAATTTCTCCGACAAACTTCAACGAATACTCGGTTTTGACACGCGTGTTAAGCATAGAGATCTGATTCAGCTCGATAACGATCCTATTTCACTAACATTTCCAACATGGTTTTACAATGAAATCGGCATCGATGTACACAAAAATACGAATGATCTCATTAAACTAGAAAGTAATTCCGTTCTATCTAACGTTTTACCCGAATGGGTTTACGATGAAGTTTATAATTTGCTATTTTTTGTACTCCCACACAGTCGCATGACAATAGCTGACGAACTGGCTAGTTTGTTGCGAGGTATTCCCGACAAACTCTTTGTCTATTGCGATATTTGTGAACCTTACATTACGGGCGATGTACAATCTCCTTTTCTGCGAATAGTCACGCACGATGCTCGAAACGATTACGCGTTTGCATCCACGCAGATAAAGCATTTCTCACCCGCGCAATACATAGCTCTGCGTCAAACGTGCTTTCGTACAATAGAAATAGATATAAGATGAACTCGGAATGTTATCCGTACGACGATACGAATTTGGATTTCGATAAAAACAGATGGTCGATTCTGTACGACACGTGTCAGCGTTTCTGCAAAAATTATTACGGATACGAGTATCTCGAACCGAGTCTCACCGTCACGCAGTTTCTACGCAACGGTCCGTTCGTGATCATCGATTGTTCTCGACAAAACGAATCGGTCAAGAGCGAAACCGTGGATGTGAGAATGGAATTCGAGTGTAAGGAGAACGTGCCGATGAATACCACTATCTCATCATACACGATCAAGTGATTCAATACAACCCGTTGACCAACGTTGTGCGCAAAATCACCTAAGTGTGGGGGTATAAGACGATATAAAACCTATAATGCATGGAGGATCAATCGCAGTTTTCTTCTCGACGTGCTGATATGAAAAACGTTATGTCCGTACCAACGTTCGTGGACTTGCAAGGATTCCTCGTCGGGATGAAATTTGTCGTAAAGGAGGTGGCGGTGCTGAGAAAGGGGACCATTCTGGCGCATTACATATTTACATGTCCCATACCATGGAATCTTCTCACAAAATCCGACAAATCATGTTCTTCCTGGCTGATTGCGAATCACCATGGATTATGATAGGAAGACGGAAACTGTACGTAACTGCTGTACAACATGGCTAAACGTTTGATTGCATCGGCCGTGCTTGGTACAGAAGAGGATGATGAGATGCCGAATATCGTGTACGTTAAGGGATGTCAGAAACGAGAATGGTGGATTTGCTTGAAAATTATGCTAGAGAAAACCTGATTATCGAGACTTTGGATGCTGATTATGATGATATTGATTCTTTAAATAATCTATAAGATGTGGAAAAAACGTTAAGAATTGTGCATTACAGAATGTATTAAAAATATTTAACTGGTGGTAGCAACGTCAAAAAGAATTGCGATATTTTTAAAAATAAAAATATGTAAACATTATTAATATGTTTTATATCTTATTTTCCCCACTCTTCTCCTTGCGAATCGTTTCTAAGAATTGTTTTCAATTGACTGCCTCTCACTTCTCCTAAATTTCAAAGCATTAATCTCCCCACCACATCTTTTAAAAAAAATAAGCGTCACGTATACTCGGTTTTATACGATCAGAGTCGCGTCAACCGCTCTACTTCTCATAACCTAGAGAAATATACTCTACTGAAAGAAACATTATGAATTATTATTTTCCGATTGAGAACGTTAAAATTCCGCCGTGTAAGAAGGAATGTGACAAGTAAGTTTCGATTAATTTCAAACATTTTATATTTTACACACTACATATTTTACATATTATATTTTTTCTTAAATAAATTTATTAAAATATTCTTTTTTTTCATAGTGTTTCATCCGAGCATCGTCGCGCAGTTCGTATACTTGGCAGGAGATACGCCTTAACTAAGATATCTTATAAATATCTGGAAATTGGAATAAGCGTTGGGGCTATGTCTTGCTTGCAATTGGTTATTGGCAATAACCGTGGAAATCAAATAGTATTGCCTTTCGAAACGTGGAAATCGCTGATGTAGAAACGTGCGGACATTGAACGGCTTCTACAGACTTCTCAACCTCCATTGCAGATTCGAGATTTCACAATCAAAGTTGTTAAAATATCTGATTCGGATATTATAAAAATGACTTTGTATAATAATAATTCTTTATATATGAATCCATCCACTCTAATAAATTTATTCGACTTTGAAAAATGTATAAAGCATATGTATTATTGGTTGTGCGAAAATACGCATATTGTAAACGAAAAATTTAAACAATTTGTTGAGTTTTACAGTATAATAATATTCGTAACGCGAGCGATGCTGTAAAAGCGATACATAAAAATGATATTTGACAGCGAATCTCTCATAGATTGTGAATTATTAACGTGCACTATAACTGATGTACTTTACGATGCTTGTAATAAATGAAAAATACACATATACTTATTAATAAACATTTATACATATATTACAAATGCTTATTTATTTTTTCTTTTGCTTCCCTTCCTTGCATAAGAAAGATATACAACCACGGCGCGACCGGTATAGAAGGGATAGCGCGAGGCGTTTGCGTGGATGTGGAGAAGAAGCTAATAAGATTCTCAATGTATTGGAGATGGATAGCGCGAGACGTTCGTAAGGCGGTGCGTTAGAGAGGGATAGCGCTAATGGTTGCATGCATGTGAAAAATTATATTAATATTAGAAAAGTATTAATTATTTCTACATCTCCTTTCTTTTTCTCGTCTTTTGTTTATATCTGCGTCGTTAAACTGTCATTCCTAGAAAAAAATTCTCAATATTCAGACCGCAATATACGCTATTTGTTCATAATGTTTATAAAGCAGCCTGACGTCGACGCTCGCCTTTGTATATATGCACCGGTTTAAACATGTCCCACAATAAGCGTTTCTTCGGCTCTTCTTAGAAAAAAATTCCCTTCATACCGCACGTGTAATAGATGCTATCTGTTTACAATAAATATAACAGTTGGACATCGGCACTCAAGTTTCCCGCGCGCCTTCCCCTCGACCCACATCCCCCCCAGAGATAATTATATTTTAAGATTTCTTTGTTTTGCAAATTATATATCTTATAAAATTATATATCTTATATAATAATTATATTAGAATTCTTTTGATTTGCAAAATATATCTTTGTAACGGTCGGATTTTCCGAGCGCTGTTGCGGGATAGCTCGGCCGGGATCAGGGCTCGGAAGGTATAGCAAGTGTCAAAAGGCGTTAGTAAAATAAATAGTGTGTTTATTTATGTCAGACTATGGGGGTTACAAAAGTGTATGGGTGTATGAATGTGCGCGAATGAAGGCGTATAAGTGCGCGTGTATATCAATAGGATGCGTGAACGTATGTATGCGAGTGATGCGTGAATGTGTGTATGTATTTCCAACGGTAAGCGGATGCACCGCGGTGGTGCGATTCGGTGCGTGATGCGGTCGAGTGCACGCTTGGAGTGCACTCGCGAAAGGCGCGATCGTATGCGGTGGATCGAACGCAGTGCGCGATAATCGATACCTGTGGTCGATGGTGGAATCACCCGTCGGATAGATAGCGCGATGGCGCGCGGTGATGTCTACGCGATGGGCGGGGGCCTCGCGGCTTGGCGAATCGCGTGTCGCCAAATTCGGTGCGTAGGGCGGTCTCACGGCCCTATACGCGCGGATTCTGTTGCCGTAAGAATGGCGAGTCTCGGTCGGATTGTGTCGGCTCGCGAGATACCTCGCGATAGTTTTCGGATTAGCGGAAACGGTTCGCGGGCGAAATAGGAGATCGTCCGGCAGACGAGAATATCCGTCGATGGCGGGTAAATTTCCACCGCTAGAATTATTGCCGGACGATCGGAAGTGCGGTAGGAACGCTTTGCTTGCGGGATGCTGGGAAAGCCCAGCAGAGGCGGAGTGCACTCAACCTCGATCTCGCTTGTGAAGCGTGTAGGTTTCTTCGGAGTGCTCTGACCGTATTACTGACTTCAGAGCGGCGGAGAAGATTCTGTCTGTTTAGTCGGTGGAGTGCTTATTTATACCCGGTGTCGGCGGTATCGCGTCGGCGCGATAATTGTTTATTAAACAATTCGGTTGAACCCGTTCGCGGCTCGGGAATATTCGGAAACGGTCGGTGCGGTTTCCCGAGCGCGCGACTCGTGCTCCGATACGGTGTGCCGAACCGGTGGTATAAATGTAAACAATTACAAATATTTAAAAACTATTTATGTTCGCTCACCGGTTTAAAATACAATGGGGCGCATAGCGTCTTCGCTCTAAAGGTCCCGTGACTGCTGGGCGTGGGACGGCGGTTTCACGTGCGTTGGCCCGACTGAGTGTCGTCGAGCCGCGGCGTCCGGCGGGTGGAAGGCCGGGTAATGATGTACGCATCGTTACATCTTATAATATATATATATATATATAATTATATTAGAATTTATTTGATTTGCAAAATATATCTTACAAAATATATATAAATATATTAGAATTCTTTTGATTTGCAAGATCTATTCTATAAAATATATATAATTATATAAATAAATATATGATATAATAATTCAAATAATTTTCATATCACATGCAATATTGTATAGACAACACAAATCTAGTTCCATGTTTACGACGGGCACGCCAAGTTTTTATATTTTGCTTTGTAATTTTGTTTTATACGCGCGATCCGACTTAGAGTTTACGAAAAATATTCTTTCAAATTATACATCCTGTAAGATATACTTTGTAAATCAAAAGAATTCTAATTACACTTAACATTAACAATATGATTTGATATTATAGTATATAACACCTTTAATAAACTCTAAAGTAATGTAATTTGTCATATACTATTCAAAATTGAACTTATTTCGGAAATTATTCAATTAATAAAAATTAAATGTGTTTCAATTTTAAGGAGAAGATCTGTCTAAAACACTTCTATAAAAATTAATTTTATTATATCTACTGTTTCAAATTACAAATCTTTACAAACTGAATTACTTGTAAATACTTGGCCAGTTAATTATTGATTTCATTTAGTTTTTTTATTTTTTAGAGAAAAATTTTTTTATTAGTTATTTTTCAGAGATAAGTATCCTTTCAATTTTTTGTTGTGTACAAGAAATATTTTTTTATGTACTTGGCATAATCTTTGTGAAGTTTTTTTATTGTGACCTCACTGTTTTTTGTAAAAATTTATATTTATTTGCAATGAACTTTCTGTTGTGTACAAGGAATATTTCTTATGAACTTGGCGTACTTTTTTTACCTTTGTAAAGTTTTTTTATTGTGATCTCATTGCTTTTTGTAAAAATTTATATTTTTTCTGCAAAGAATATATATGTGTTTTTAGCATTTCGAGGCCAACAGTACTTTTGTACTTTTAAATCATTTATTAATTGCCACATCTTTAACACGTACTATGCTTGCATAATGTCTATCCGTTATACTTTTACCTTGATGAAAAATTCCACTAATGACTTTATATATATTCGCATCAATACTTATCTTTTCCGTAGGTACAGCTTTAATTTTTAAATCTGTTACTTTAATAATTTTTTATCACTAATTTTAAATAACAATAACTGTAAGATGATAATACTTCCTTATTATTGTATTAGTCTTTTCAAATACTGAGGCAGCATCACAATTTGTACATATTTTTTGAAAATTATTCCAATGTGATAAATCATATAGTATTAATTCTTGTAAAGTATATGATTTTTTAAAATTTATAAATGAACATATACTAATGAATTAAAATTTTAGTAGACTAGTTAATTATTATTACATCTTTTTTGACGTTTTTATATAAAAATTTATAAAATTTTGTATAAAATACAAATATTTAATATAATAATACTTTTATTATATAACATAACAATAATTTTCATATAACGTGGAATATTGTATGGACAATTCTGAATCCATATACACTACTAAAAAAACAGATAACAATTTTCATATTCTAAAAACTGTATTATTTTCAAACCTAAATTATATATTACTAAAAAAAAATAGGAAACATTTTTCATAAAGATTGGACTATTTTCAAACAAAGTTGAAGCTCGACGAAAAATCATTGACACAAAATTAAAAAATCATTTTAAAGCTTGCAATTTTAACTTTAACGCACTATCAATAATTTTTAATATTTTTTATCTTGTTTGTTTTGAACTTAAAAAAAGAACGCATTGTTTTGTTTTTTAAAATTATATATTTTTGACACTTTGCAACTAGATAAAAAAACTCGAAAAATTCAACTTAATTTCCATAAACTGCAATATTTTGCCTACAAAATGCTTTTTATTTTAAATTTTTCTACAATTTTTTTGGACCGGGTTACATGAGTTTGAAATCTATATTTTTTAAAAATAAAAAAATGATAAAAGTTTTTTAAAAATCACCAAAAGCGTTAAAGTTAAAATTTCAAGCTTTATAAAATTCTTCATTTTTTGTCTACGATTTTTGGCGGAGTGTCGACATTATTTCTAACAAATACAGTTTAGCATCAATATCGTGTAACTTATTAAAAAAAAGGAAAATTTTAAAAATGCATTTTGTAAGCAAAATAGAAATGTTGTAGTTTATGGAACATGAGATAAATTTTTTAAAAAAAATTTTTCTATCGAGTTGAAAATTGTCAAATATATGTAATTTGAAGAAACAAAACAATGTATTCTTTTTTAAAGTACAGAACAAGGAAAACAAAAAATTTTTTAAAACCATCGATAGCGCGTTAAAGATGGAACTTCATTCTTTAAAATGCTTTTTTAATTTTGTGTACGATGACTTTTCGTCGAGTTTCAACGATTTGAAAATAGCTCAATTTTTAGGATATAAAAAGTGTTACTTATTTTTTTTAGTAGTATATTCTAATGCAATCTGGGCACGTCAAATTTTTGTACTATGCTTCAGTATAAGTGTTTTATGCGTCTTAGAGTTTACGAAAAATTGTCTTTCAAATTATACATCCTGTAAGACATACTTCGCAAATTAGAGAAATTTTAAACACAAAACGATAGCGCTGTATACGCCACATAGTGACATATGACTTTGTTTATATATTTTGCGGTATGTCAATGCAGCGTAGTGGGGTATACATGTACATATACTCTCTCACTCTCTCTCTCTCTCTCTCTCTCTCATTTATCTTATATAAAAGAGTGTACACAAAAGAATAACCAAACATAAATATTGTGAATGCCCCTTGATGGATAAAATCTCTTTGCGTGTGCGTGCGAGCATACGTATGTGAATCTGAAACTTATCCGGGAAAAAAGTCTCACGTTTGCTATATACGAATATCATTTCTCAGGATTGACATCATCAATCTTATTCAAACTGGTTGCAATCGAAAGCTTGCATTCACATTATACCATAGAAGTGCAGTTAGATTTTTGATTACGGCTCTAATTCCTAAGATATTTTAATCGAAAGTATTATAGACATAAGACTCCGGATCAGCTACTTGGTAGCTCAGCGGTCCTTGTACAAAGACAAATATCTTGACAAGCCAAACAGATTACTTTCATAATTGGCGTTTTTTTTATGAACTTGGCGTCGCGACGCTACCGCGTCGCTTGATTGGTTAAAACTTTCCTATTTTTCGACTTTGAAAGGATAAATAATATGATATGTTAACCTAAACAGAATTGTAATTATTTCAAGCCGATGTCGCAAATTGACAAATTTAAAATTAGGTGAGTCGTTTAATGCAAGTTTATAAGCGTGATCAATTTGCAAGTTTTAACACAATTAACTACAAATTATTATTATTATTATTAAATATTACAATATAAATAATTATACGTATATGTGAAGTATAATTATTATACCAAGTTAGGTATGAGATAAAATATAAAAAATCACATAAATAAATTCTTGTTGATCATTATTTAAATTTATTCTTATTTGAATTTACTCTCGCTACATATTTAGCGTTACAAAGGCGATTTATAGAAGCTTAAAATTTTATAATTAAATAGGAGCAACAAATTACTATTTACTTTCTTACAATTATTCTACTTTGTAATTATTATTAATTCCACATTTCATAAATGCAATCGGGAGACGTCACGCTAGGGGTGCGTTTCACGCAAATTAGAGAGCGTGTGCGTGGGCGCGTGCGAGAGCGTGCTCATGTGAGTGAATTCATGCGAGAATAAATTCAAATGAAAATACATTTAAATAACAATAAACAATAACTTATTAATGTGATTTTTTATATTTTATCTAATACCTAACTTGGTATAATAATAATACTTCACATATATTTATAATTTTTTAAAATGTAATATTTAATAATAATAATAATTTGTACTTAATTGTTTTAAAACTTGCAAATAGATATTATTTCAAACTTTTTAAAGCTTAATTTTTAAAAATATTTTTGAAAAATTGTCTTTATTATTAAATAATGTTAATTGCCTTTTTCATTTAAATTTTTGTTATACTTAATTTTTTTAAAACTTTAATTTTATAAAATATTAAAAAAAAATTGTTTTTATTATAAAATATTTGTTAATTACCTGTTTTTTGTTTAATTTTTTGTTTTACTTAATTTTTTATTGGAATAAAATTGTGTTGAATTACGTAGTGAGGTTTGTGATCTTGTATGGTTCGACGAACCTCTCGTATTATTATAGTTCTTATTATTTTGTAAATTGTTCTTCTGCCTCGTTAGGCAGCATGGAGTTGGCTTCCTCACATCCCTCGATAAATTAATTCAAAGGAATGTTCTGACCTTCAAAATAAGGGACGGCTTCGACCGCATATTTCAAAATAGCGAAAGGATTATTTTAAGTCACTTTGCTGATATCACTCGGTTCTTTACTTATTTTAATTTTATTTTTATCGGGTACGATAGTCGTGTCGCAAGAATCGGCGTAGTTAAATTCGGACGCAATTTCAATAAATTTTTTCCAAATCTTTTTCGATTACTGTTTCGTCTAACGAAAAATTATTAAAAATGTTTGTTTTAGTAAATTTTTTTAAAGTAGAAGTGTAGTGTTTCTGATTTATTTGATTTTATTCGATTATATGTTTCCTGAGCAATTTGAATATTTCGCTCTACTTTGTCTTTATTAGCTGTATCTCTTGTCCCTTTATTCATACCAGTTTATAAAGATCGAACATTACAACCTCGTGGCCCCAAAATTTTTATAACAATATGTTACGTCTAGAATTTCGGAAGGATGAGTCACAAGGAAGGGCGCAACAATTATTAAATTTTAAAACAGAAAGTTACATCCAGACTCTCGGAAGGATGCGTCAAAAGGAAGGGCGCAGCAACAATTTTAATTATCCCGAAATCAAACGCCTTGCGGCGTAAGAATCGGGTCGAACGAACTCAAAAGACTGAGAATCAGGTAAACGACTGTACGCGTAGCTATTACACTGTTTTCAGACGTTCACTCGGTGGTCCTTTTTTAGTCAAGGAATTTAATCCCTATTACTCGGGATGGGATCAAGTGCGATCTTTTACTTGGAACGAGAGAGAGGGGTCAAAAAATATATAGATTAGTTGAACAAAAATATACATTTATTCGTTAAATAAGTAGGAAAGTTGATACATGTTCTTATGATTTAATATTAATAATATAAAAGAAAAAACTAATCTTTAATTATACGAGTGTACGTGTAAGTGTTCATTTATTCGCAGGTTACATTTATGGATGGAAGACGTGAATCAGAATAATAAAGGGGAAGATTCTATTTTTAAAATTTATTCTCCGACTGGTAGTTACAATATAATGTGTTTAATTTGAAAATAGAATCAAAATTAAAATGTATAAATAAATAAGTGTGTATGTGTGTGTGTAGAACGGTCGGAAGTATAAAACTGGTCGCTCGCCTGTTAAAATAGTATTTTAAAATTTTCTAAATCTTATTACGTTTAATACGGAATGATTTAAAAAAATGAAACATCTTACAAAATTGTTATAATTTAAATAAAAAAGTAAGACAAAAGAAGAATAGGAGAGAATTACATAATTAGACTTACTTATTAAGAATAGCGATTCGGAGTCGAAGGGATCGAATTAATGCGGTATTTTGCTCTGTGTCTCTTGTTGGCAGCTCGATTCGTGGTTGCAGATAGGTAGCTCTGTAGATGATCACAAGTGAAGACACTGGTTGCACAAAGAACTCATAACCCACTATGCAAAAACGTAAATTATAATAATAACTGGTGAGTGAATGAAATCTGAATCTTGAGAAGTCTGAATTATTGTTTTCGAGTCTTATGAATCTCCTTTTCATAGTTTTTTTTTATAATTTCTTTCTTTCCAGAGGTATGTTCTAACTCTCAAACTATTCGAACTATCTGATTCGCGCGTATAGATACACGGAGTGCCTCATTTTCATCGCACAGACACTATCATGTCCTTCGATTTTTAGAAGTAGGGATCCTCTGAAAATTTAACAAATTAGAGATTATCCCAGTCCTCGTTAGGCAGGGCGTTTCTTCTACTTTCCGTTTTTTATTCGCGGTGATTGTCAATTGGTGAGTTTAGTATCAGTTTCAAAGTCCCTTGATTATTGCCTTTTCTAAGGCAGACAAAGGCACACGTGAACTGATTAGAAAAGGTCTTATTTCCTTATGATTAGAAAATAATTAATTTTTTTATGATTAATTTTATCAAATGGTATGAATCTTTTTTAAGTATTTCGTTGAGATAGTTTTATCGTTATTGATCCAATTGCGTTAGAAGAAATTTCGTTAGAAGAAATTTATTATCTTTTTAGTAGCGCTTTAATTTTCCGCCCAAAAATTTTGCAAGGGATATTTATTTATTCGAGGGGATCGGCATAGTTTCACCACCGATCTTCTTGCGTCTTTTTCACTCGTCGCTCCTCATAGATATAGTTAGTGACAAAAAGATTACGAAATGCGTAACGTAACGTGCTCTGTTTATTAAACGATTAATTTTTATCACCAATCGTTTTGCCGCAACTTTGCGGAAGGAAGGAATCGTGGAGGACATAACACAAGATTACAAAGAAGAGTTACAACTTGAGTACAAATTAAAAAAAAAGAAAACTACGAGAAAAGAATTAATAATTAAATTAATTTGTTGAATAAAAGACGGAAACCTAATGAGATATCACAGTTTTTTGTAAAAATTTATATTTTTTCAAAATATAAAGTACTATTGTACGGTACACACATTCATATGATTTTTTAATCATTTATTCAATAAAAAAGAATTTTATATATACAAGAAAGAGTATAATATTATTTTAATATTATTAATTAATTTATAATTATTGTATTATTATTTATTAATAAACAAGTGTTATACGACCAAACTGGCAATTTTTTGTTTGATTATTATATCACGACGTTTCGACCATATGGTTTTGGTCCTTATCAAGTGAAACTAAAATAACAATACAATAAATAATGATAGTCATGTTACAATGAAATAAATAGAATTAAGCAACTTACGTTATAATTAAAAAGTAGAAAGAGAAAAATCGAAATGTCAAACTGACATTGTGTCAACCACTATGTTTGGAATACTGAGATCAACTAAACGACCTTCATTAATTTATCGTATATGTTGTTTAAATTCTCTGTATCCTTTTGGGAATTAATAGTGTTGTCAAATTTTTTAATAAAAAACATTTCAGCTATTTCTCTCTTTCTTACATGTTTTTCGTTATGTAGAATATCAGGCATAAATATTATTATTTATTACTAAAATAATTATATACATAATTAATTGGCGACGATGTCGACGACGATGAAGGCGGCGATGATGATGGCGACCACAATGAGGACGACGATGCCAGCGATATTATCGGCGGCCACGACAACCGCATCCACGACGATTCGTCGAAATCGTCGGACGATGACGATGACGATGATGATGATGATGATCTAATAAGACAAACTTTCAGAGATTTAGTTATATAATTTTTAACAGTTTTAAACTGTTAGTGCAATTAATTAATTATTTTAGACGTAGATTAGTAATATAATAATAATTATTTTCATTTAACTTTCCTACTCATTCCGCGAGTAAAGAAACAATGTGAAAAAGTACTTACTTGCTCTTGAGATCTTCTTTATTATCGTATAGATGTTTGATGTCGATTTGGAGTTTGAAGAATTTTGTGCTCCTAAGCAGTTTCGGCGCATCGGAGATCTTGACCTTCATCCGCACGTACTGCTCGCCCTTGGCTTTTAATCCCCGGATGATATTCTCCATGATTTCCGGTTGCAGTTTCATTTTCGTCCACTCGGACTCCTCCAATTCGACGAAACATGTCTTCTTTTTCTTTCGTAACTTTTTTGCCATATTCTTGATTTTGTTTTCATATTGCAATTTAATCTCCTCTCAAATAGCACGCATCTGCTCCTTATTTCGATCGCGTAATTCATCTAATTCAAAAATCTTATCCATCTTTTTTCGTTCCATTTTCCTTATTTATTTGTTAATTTAATTATCAAGAATTTTTATTTTAGAATGTATTATTGGTTGAGATGATTTGGAGACGATTTTACTTCAGCAAAATCGATGTAATAATTTCAGAGTTAGAAAAAGAAAGTTTTTGACAATTTGTAATCATGAGAGAGATTTAAAAATTTGAATTCTTCAATTTATTGGGAAATGGAATAATAAAATTATAACTGGCTCAGTTACAAACATAAATGATAAGAAAAATGGAAAATTTGTGAAAAATTATCTCTTTTCATGTTTTGGATTGCAATATTTGTGGATATAATGGATTGTAATGATTGTGAAGAAAAATCATCTCCTAATCTGAAGATTTTGTTATTAGCGCCGATTCTATTGAACGTGTAAATGTATGTTAACATTGATATTTTATATTTCTAATATTGTATGAAATATATATTGTACAAAGTATATATTTCTAACATTGTATGAAATATGTCCATAAGAAAATGGAAATTTGATGATATCGAAATAATTGTCTATATTTTTTTTTTGTTATAAAATATTTTGTTTATTATTTCCATATTCTTATAGAAATACATATTTTATAAAATAAAATTGTAAATATAAAATAACATAACACACTAAAATTTCAATTTTTTTTACTAAAATATGAAAAAATACGAACCTTTGTGCCTATCCTTTCTTCCGAAATAGTCTTCGACGAGAAGGAGGCAGATTTTTTTCATGATAATTTTTTTAATTGCAAACTCACGAAACAAATTTAACACTATATATATATTTTATTATTATTATTATAATTTTTTTTGTACGGCGTGAAACACGTGTTCTGCAATTCGTGTGCTACATTGAGCGAAACCTAGTCGAATCAATATATGAAAATTAAATCAATATTGAAAATTAAAAAACGCTTCAAAATTTAGCGTCTTTATCTCCAATTTGACAAGAGCAGCTCCATTCCAGAGAGGCAAAGTTATGGTTATCCTTGACGATCTTCCGCAAGTAACCGGCACATGTGCTTGGTTTCTTTGGGCCATGAGGACATTAAAGGGCCTGTATGAGTCAAGCCGCAGGCAATTGCTTACTAAGGTAGATCTTTGAACTTATTTTCTAGTTTGTAAATTTCATATATTGGCCTGTATATCTTTTTACTAATATTTTTAAGGGAGATTTTAACCATATCTTGTGTTCATTTTATACTGATTATTAATCCTCTTTGTCAGTGTCTTTCATTCTTAACGGCAACAACTTCTCCCCATTTTATTTCGTGTGATTCGTAAGGCTATTTGATTCGTCTTCTCATTCGGAGATTGAGATCTTGTAATTTTTTCAAGTTTCTTCTCGTTGTCTGTTAGTCGCACCTAGAAGAGTAATGATGATTCTACATGCGTGATTAGGACTGGGAGGTGTTCGCGAGCCAATCGTCTAGTGTTGATATATCTTTGATTTTCATTATTTTCTAAAGGAGCGGTGAATGCAGGTTAACTGTAGGATGTTGTCTTGTAGGATTTTTATGAATTTTTACGAAAGCAGAATATAATTGCCGTAAAAATATATATACTTTATATATTTTTATTAATTAATATTTATGTGTGTATATATATTGTCGGTATAATATTTGTAATGATCTAATTTCTACAGTAATGTAATATTAATATATTATATAAAGTATATATATTATATAAAGTATATTGTTCGAGATTGCAACGATCTCGAACTTCGCATGTTTGTTGCCGCGCGACCGCGTCATCGCCGCGCGCGCGATGCGAGGTAGCGTTTTCGGCAACCGAGCGAAAACGCGCGGCAACAACAAACATCGTCGCCCTTCTCGAAGGATCTAAGGTAAAATTGCGACAAACAAGTCTCCTAAAAACTGTCGGCGGAAATGACTAAATTTCGGGGACCTTCTGGATCTTTTGAGAAGGCGACGACAGTATAAAAGTAAGCCGCCAACCGAGCGCGGCGCATTCCGCTCAGAGTACTTTTGACGCGTGTACGCTATGCGAGTGAAATAAAGATTCGGTCTCGTTTATTGAAATAGACATATTTCAGTGCCGTTGTGTGACTACCGGAGCAACTCCGAGACAGACGATTTATCGCTGTTTATCCGCCGCGTGCGAATTACAATCGTATCTCGCGTACGATCGATATAGCAAAGTGTTAAGATTCTATTCATCTTAGAATCGAACGCGCCTTCGATATTCGCGGGTGTCCGTCGGCCGTCACATTTCGCGCTTGTCTCTTTTGGAGCACGCTCGCTCGCATGCTCACTATAACTTTCTCGCACATATATATAGTTTTTGATAGTATGTGTAATACATGATTGAACAGAGTATTTTTATAGTATGTGTAATATGCATATCTAATATTCATAGTAGCATGGTTTTAATAATAATAACTCCTTAATAAAGTATAAAATTTTTTATACGGCGAGAAATACATCCACCGTCATTTTCGTGTTGACTCGCGCATAGTCCAGCTGGACTAAGACATCTCGCAAGTTATATGATCGACTGTATTTTTGTCCTTGTTCGGTTAGCTTTATCAAGCCGCTCCCCTTCTGATAAACTAAACAATGTTAATCCATCCTTTGTGTCCTTCAGCAAGGATCCGGCACAGCTCGTTTTGGCCACATCTTGCGAACTTTCAATCCGATGTAGGCCAGGCTGCAAGCGACGCTCTGCCACGGCAATTTTTTGAATTTGTCCTGCAGGTAGTAGATCTCATTTTTCGGATGCCAGATCTCTCTGCCATAATCTCTCAGGCAGGTCTTGACCATATTGCTATCTGTAATTCATACTGTCCAGCCCTTTCGCCAGTTATCCTTTACTATGTCCTCTTCTTTAATATCCTTCGGCCAATAATGCAGGTTTTCTATTCCTTTTTAAAAAAGGAAAATAGTTATACACAAAAACAAGCATCCTCCATTATTAAAACTTCAAGTACCGTACTTGGCCTTCCTGTTCATGCAGAAGTCCAATTCTTTTTCCAAATCCTCGAGATCCTTCTTACTGTTACTGAGATGTACCCAGAAGAGTAGGGAGCTCTATATATTACTTTCATTATGGTGACCAAGAGCGGGTTAACTGTGCCGTATCGATAGGCTTTATCTCCATTTTCTATAAAAGAATTAGTTTTATTTTAATAATGGAAGATGCTTGTTTATGTGTATAACTATTTTCCCTTTTTAAAAAGGAGCAGAAAAGTGAAGAAGGTGAAGAAGAGTGGATGGAGGAAATATGGTCTTCTTTCTTTGTTCCTCCTTTATCTCAACTCCTTCTATTCTCTGAGTTGCAATGTGTAGATGGTAGCTTCTTTAATGGGAAGAGAAGAGTAAGTATCGTCTGATTCTTTCAGTATAAATCGCTTGATCTTGACAGCTAGGAATCGGAGCTGTAAGTTCTAGAGTTGACGGTGGGCGCCTCTGTCTTAAATGCAATAATAATTGAGTAAGAGAATCCCATATGGCTCTCAGTAAGTATATGGACCATATACTGTATGTAGAGCATTACCATGCACTATGGTATCTAGGATTAATTTGAAAATTCTTATACCCTAATATATTCCCATTATTCCGACATTACCGAAAATCAGGAATTTATTCCAGAATTTTTGCCATGTAGATACGGCTATCTTTTCTATTGCGTTTTTATCTAAAAGATTAGAAATCGAGCCCTCTTGTAAAGATGTGGATCTTCCCATTACACCTCTCGCTACTGTATTTAGTATGGCGGATCTCTCAGCGGGGAACATTATATGATCCCTCAGTTCTTTCAAGTTTCTGTGTATATTCCGCTAGTAACCAGTGATCCAGGGCTAACATTTTCATGTGGGTTTTGTTAATGTTTCATTATTGTCGGAGGTAAAATATCTATTGGTTTTGGCGTTAGCTTATACCAGGAGTCGCCTAAAAGATATATTGTAGAAGCAAATGTGTTGCATGTGATCTGTGTCTCTTGACGTAATAAAATATGGGTTTGAGGTGTTAAAAAATTTGTTTTGTTTCTTCTTAATACCGGTAGCTGATCGTAACACTCCTCTACACGTGTGAGTCTTACTTCAACTGGTACGCATTTTACTATGTGAATTACTTCTCCTGCTCGTAATGCCATGTATCCTGGTCCTTTCATTAAGTGATACGCAAAGATATCTGCTGATTGAGTGACTATGGCTGTACTGCATTTTGCAGCATTTGTTGCTCCAGATTACATTGTTGTAATAAAATATTTCGATATAATTGATTTATTTGCGTGCGAATATGTTTTTCAACATATACGAATTTGGAATTCATATAAGTGAAAATATCAAAATTGGCTACACGTGTTTGTTTATTAAAGATAGCAGTATGAGGTGAAGTCTCAAAAATTATTAATTTTGTATTTTGCTTATTAATTATTAATTTAGTATTTTGCTTGGTCAAGGAATAAACCACCTGAGCTTGTTGTTTTATATTATCAATAATTTTGTCAGCATAGTCATAAAGTATCCCATAATTAAAGAATTTGCATGTATCTGCAGATACGGGATCCCAAAAGGTATCCCCTCCTTCAATGTCTGAAGAATAAGTAGGACTCGCAGGCCATCCCGGATCTAAATTGTATGCGATTAGTGTTTATTCTCACATCAGCTGCATAATCCTACAATGTGATTTTAATGCTGCCTAATACAACAATGGGCGTCAGTCCATATTCCGTAAAGATTGGAATATGTTCCTCCGGAGCACGATCCGTCTATATCTACGTGATCGGCAAGTATTACGGGACGAATTGTGGATTGGTTCGATTTAAGTCTGGTTATAAAAGTTTCGGCTAGTTGAAAACTTCCGTAGGTATGCATGCGTCGGCATGCTTCTCAAGACACTTCTTGCACATATGCATATGTTCCATTAAATACATCCATGCTGTGGGAAAACATTCCACATTTTCAAATTAATCGATCGATTTCGACCTTGCAGTGTATAGCTTTTACAGATTCGAATTCGTTAATTTGCAGTTGTATGTTGTATGTTAAGGTGGAATATAAGTTCTGGTGGAATTCAATTTTGAGGAATATCACATTCTTTTATATTTAATAATGACAAAGTAGTAAGATTAACAGATGCTAAAGTCGTATCCTATTATTCCATACGCTGAAGGTAAGCCCAATAGTAAGACTATTATAGCTATTTTCCTGATTTCTCAATCCATCTGAAATTTTTAATTGTGGATATAATTTGTTTTTGTTTTTTTTATATTCTTATTTACACATATTCTTTGTTAATTTCTGATTTGATTGTTGTTGGTTAGTTGTTATTTGCTTTAAAGTGGGAAATTCGCAGTCGATTAGGATGTAGTCGATTTGACTATTTTTCTTTATTTTAATTGTTTTTATTTATTATTTCCAATATTTCGTGAGATCCCGTATAATGATCTCCGAACTTTCTTGGTTTTGGTTCTTTTAATAAAAATATGTGATCTCTAATCTTGAAATTTTAAGGGTTGATTGTTTTATCGTAATATAATATTGTTTCGACTTGAATTTTGCATCTACGATATTTTTATGAGCATTTTCTTGAATCTTATGAAGTTGAGTTATGAGATTTATTAAATAATCATCATAATTTGCCATTTTATATTCTGGAGCTAAAAGCTCATTCGAAGGAATTCTTGCCATTTTTTCGAAAACTAATTCGTACAGTGTATGCTTTGTGGCTTCATGTACGCCAGTATTATAATTGAACACTGCTAGGCTGAGCCATCTATCCCATTGTTTTTGATCGTCTGCATATTGTTTTAAATATTCATCTAATGTATGGTGTGATTTTTCTAACGATCCGTTTGATTGAGGATGAAAAGCTGTTGTGCAGAATTTATGAATTTTAAATATTTTTGCGACTTTTCTTATTAGCTCACCAATGAAATTTCTTCCTTGATCTGTTAATATTGCTTTTAGTGCTCCAAATATACAAATAAAACGAAAGGTCTACAAAAGCTTCTGCAATTTCAGAAGTTTGATTTCGTAACGGTATTCCCATGCAAAATTTAGTGAATTGATCCTAATGTTAAGATGTATTCGTTGTCTCTTTCAGTCTTAGGTAATGGACCTACTATATCCATGGCTACTTTGTCAAAGGATGATCCGATTTATTGGTAATTATTATAGGTTGTTTTATCTTAACTCGAATATGCTTTATTTTGTTGTATATTTTTGCAACTCCGCGATGTCCCCCAGTTGGTAAACAATGTGTTTCACCAATTATAGTGAATCGTAAATCTTTTGGCGAATATTTAATCTGTCCGTGACAAACAATTATTTTAATATAATTAATTGTGGCATTGATAAATATTAGCAGTAGTTGTGATGTACTCCAACTGTTGGGAACGTTATTAATAAATTCGATTTTCGCAATACTTATTGTTTTTAATTTTAAGTTTTCTGCAATATGTCATAAATTCTTTAAGGCTTCAATGATATGGTTGCGTGTTACTGTAGGGCCTTCCCGTTGCGCTTCGCTGATGGAGGCCATGGTAATAATTTTTGTATTCTTGCTCCTCAATGCAGCCAACCGCAGGTTGGCAAAAAATGGTGGGAATATGCGTTTCACTAAGTTCGGATCCCCTCGTTGCTCCTTTTCTTTTCAATAACTACAACATAGTTTGATATTATCTTTTGATACTATCTTTCATAAGTTTCTTATTAATCAAGGATGGTTTAAAGCGTAAAATAATTATTGTTATTTATGCTATTAATTAAAAGTGAAAAAACAATATGGTCTTGTCTACGCGTCCTTTCATTGGCTGTCGACTATATCTAAGAAGCAAAATAATTCCAATAAGATTCGTTCTGAGCATCTATATAGGGAACTTTAGTAACTTACTGAAGACATCTCGAAGTGACGGGAGTAATAAATTACACATAACTTGTCATATGTGTAAAGTGTTAATAATTAGTATTGTCACAAGTTTATTAATGTTTTATTATTAGTAATTATTTATTATTATTATAACAAATGGACATATCTGAAAAAATGAATGTTTTTATTACACAAGTAAATTTCACTTTTTATTATTATTCATTATTTAATTAATTCATTATTAATAATAATTTAATAAATATATATACATTCATTAATTATATATACATATATATTATTATTAAATATATATATATATATATATATATATATATATATATATATATATATATATATATATATATATAATAATATATATATACATATATATATATATATATATATATATATATATATATATATATATATAAACTATATATAAATAAACCTATATAAATAAATGCATAATCATAGCTATGCATTATTAATATATATATATATATATATATATATATATATATATATATATATATATATATATATATATATATATATATATATATATATATATATATTAGGTTGCATAGCTATGATTATCCAGTTTATTTATGTAGGGCGTCCGGCGTCAATCGCGTCACCCGTCGTGTGCAGATAGAACAGATAACTGAGGAGAAAAGTCCTGTATAATTTTTTCGATAACGCTTAATAAAAGAGTTATTATTGAGTGAAGACTAGCAGTTCAACGCCGATTTTAGCTGGACGTACATCAATGAGCCGCGCACCCAGCATGTGTGCGTGAGCGTTCAGCTGTTTACAGCGCCTCACTGTGATGCGATTGACGCCGGACACCCTGTATATCTGTATAGCTACAATTATTATATATTTGTCTGCGTAACTATAATTATGGCTACGCAGTTTATATATATCTGCACAGTTATGATTACATAAAAGTTTATATATTTTATATATTATTATTTTAGTCTCTTTCTCTTTTTTTCTCTTTTTTGTAATTATATTGTTAATTAAAAAGATTGCAGCAGATATACTTGAAAGAATAGAAGATATATTGGAATTACATGATAAGTATATAATCTTTGTTATTATGTAATACATTTTATGTTTTATAGAGTAATAAAAATTAAAATTTGTGCATACATATAGGATGAAAAAATATAAGGGCAAAAAAAAGAATAAGCAGCATGGTTGGATTACATGTATTGGCAGCATGATTGCGCCGCACTCATGTGCTTATTGACAGCAATGTTGCGTTTTATCTGTGAAGATAGAGAAAAGAAGGATGGAACTAATAATATATTAAGATTTCAATATCAAAAGAATAAAGCAGACAAAAATGGACTTCAAAAAAAAAAGAAGATAATTTAAGAATTAAAGAAGGATTTTAACCTCTTGACAGAATGGCAGACTTTGAGACATACCGGCCGTACCATACGGTAGAAATTCAGTTACGACGTACGCCGAGAACGGCAAAATTTTGGGTAGAGATGCATTTTCGTGAAAACATATTTCAATAATCAAAAAACTAAATTTCACTACATTAAAACAATATTATTTATTTCTTTGTATTCTGAACCGAATTGCTACTATAAATATTAAAAATTTAATATTAATGTAAAGCTTTTATTCACAATATATCTAATAATCTAGTAAAGTGTGATATAATTCGAAACATGGATAAATACATAATCCTACATCACATTTCTTATATTCGTAATGTGTCTCACTTCTTTTGTTATGTTTTCGACACACTACAAGTAGTATGCAATTGCATATGTACTGCTCCGGATTTTTTGTTGTCCAAACTAAGGCAAAATATGAAAAAAATCACACAAAATATGTCAAAATATGAAAAAATAACCCTAAATATAAAAAAATAAATCAAAATAAAAAATTGGTCAAAGTAAAAAAAATCCCCCCCAAAACTAAAAAAAAATGAATCAAAATCACCCCAAATGTAAAAAATAAATTACCCCAAAACTTAATATCATCACAAAACCGCAACAATTAAAATTAAATAAAATTTTCACTCAGGAACTATAATGGATCGTTATTATCTGTTAGTGACATTCTTTATTTAAGTAATCTTTAAGATTCCACATAGATGCCTCGCACTTGAAAGGCACTTGAAAAGCTAAAGGATGCTAAGTCCAAGAGACGCTAAATAAAAAAATTGTAAGAAAATAATTCTTATAAATGACATCAATACATTTGTTTGAAAAATGTAAAGATAAAGTGAAATTAAAATACGATTATATTTATCCAGATATTAAAAGACAGGGCAAGGAATATGGTTTTCATATAAAATTTAGTGATAAATGGTGATAAATTTAGTAGATAAATAAAAACATGGTTTTGTACCAAACAAAACAAGAAATTTACCAGAAATACGAGTTATAAAGGAAGATAAAAGTGCTTACTCCCAAGATACAACTAGCTTTCTAGTTAATAATTATTTTGCATACATATGAGGTACGATTAAAGTTTCAATACTAAGTTGGATAATAATGATAATGTGGGTCATGTTAGTACATTAAAAAAGCGTGCTAATAATTCAAACGAGGGTGAAGGAAGTGGTCAGACAAGTGGTTTTATTGCTGAGAAAAAATATGGTTTGATTAAAGGTGATGGTTTGTTTTATCTTACAATTGATATGGGAGATTTAATTCCTGGTTTCTTTGATGATGTAGGTGAGCCTATATTTGGTGTAGACATACACATTGTAATGACTTTAAAAGATGATTTGAGTGACTCATTGTTTACGTTTAGTGACGCTGAAAATCCTCCACCTCGCGGAAAAATAAATTTAGAAAATTATCGTTTAAAAGTTTGGTATACTGAATATGATGAAATTACAACCATAAAATTGATAGAATTGAAGAATTGAAAAATTTTAGTTTAGCTGGTAAATATATACGTTACATATAAATGTTTTCAGTGTAGTAGTATAGGGGCCACTATAGTGAGACAGGAATGTCCTTTTCCCCCTTGGCGCCAGCCCCCCGCTGTGATCCCTTCCCCCCCTGTCCCCCTGGGCAGGTACATAAGAAAAAAAGAGTGGGGACTCGTGGACGTCCACGAGGCGATTTTTTAATTTTAAAATTTTTTTAAGAGTGGGGGGAGTCGTGGACGTGCACGAGGCAGTTTTTTTTTATTTTTTATTTTTTCTGGGCTGGAACCTGGGTCTTCTGATTTTCTGGTCGGGGTCCTAGTGCGGTGGGCTAACTAAAATCTTACAAGAGTGAGAGTTAGATGGGGCATTTAAGCGAAGAGTAGGTCTCTCCGGCCCGGCGACCGAGCGCTCCGATTGGTTTGTCCTATAGTGGCCGGCTGTTTGATTGGTTCCGACGAGCTGGAAAAACGAGAGAGAAAATAGAGTGAGAGAGAGAGAGAAAGTCGACAAGATGTCCGTCGTGTCAGCAGCCGGTAAAATATCGGGCGCCGAAGACAGCAGAGATGTCCCATTGCATTCTCCTCCTCCTCCTCCTCCTCCTTCTCCCCAGCCCTGTGGAAAATCGAAAAATATCGCATGACATACGGCATCTCTCGCCTTCGACCGTCCTTACGGAAAAACTTCGAACTGCAGCGAGCGCATCGCCCGTGTCTCTCCTTCTTGCTGAAAAAAGAAAAATCGTCTAGTGCGGAATTATCAGATATTAAGGTATACAAACAAAATACGAAGCGTTCATGATCGGACATGATTGTCCGCGCCGGTCGAGTCATGCAACGCAGGTAGACGCGATGTCGTCATCGGAGACGATACGCTATCGGAGATTGAAAGAGCTATGGCGCCGCAGAGTCTAGGAAGGAAAGAAGGAAGGAGAGAAAAGGAAAAAATTGAACGTTTTCAGGTAATATTTAAAATTAATATTTTAACATTTACATTAAATTTAACATTTTTATTTACGCTACAGAAATGTTTTGTACAATTTTCTTACATTTAAATATAATATTTATAACATTTACAAAAAGATGTTAACTCTTAATGGATGGAAAATATAGGAATTCGTTGTTTTTTCAATTATTTAGCTGCATATTTTTCCCCCTCTTTTCCTTATATTTCAGTATATAAGTAAGGCGAGAAAACGTGGAACTTTATTCATTTGAGTTTGCTCGAAATCTTCATTTCGGCTTCGGTACAAGTATTCGTCGTTGTTGTGACCAGTGTTCAACTAGTTCTCAGTAAAAAAGTGATAAAAATGGCCGCCACAAAAAAAGTATCCAGTGAACGGAAAAAGCTAACCGATTTTGTTAAATCTACTCACGTTTGTGATATTAACAAATCGGGCCTCAAGACCGACTTCGATAGAAGAAACGATCAGCGATATTTATTATTATCGACGACGTACGGACTTAACGCATCGTATACTAAGAAGATTCACGTGGGATTGCAGGCGACGAGCGAAAATTGCTTTGTACCGATTGTAAAATTAACAGGCAATTATGCAGATGGAATATGTCTCGACACCGACACCTGGCAGCAATTTCAAATCAGCATGGAGCAGATGAAGCAGTATTTGTGCGAGAATCAAAAATCCAAACCAAGTCCGATTATTATCAACAATATTTCCATCGGCTTCACAACCGCTTACGGAACAAGGGCAGTGATAGTGAGTTATAAGAAAAATGCGGGACAACCGGCGAATAATAACGGGACGGAGGAGAAGCCCCCGTGAAGAAGCAAAAAACATACAGCGTCGCCATTGTGATGCAGAAAACTACTTTTGTCGGCCTGGAAGATATCGCAAGATGTGTGGACGCTCATTTGGCACGGTTAATTCCCATTACCGACACCGTCAACGCGTGCTCCAAATACCTGATTAACGAAGTAGAATTAAAACTTCCCTCGTCTTACATAGATTGTGAAATTATAAAACTTACAGTTAGAGGTAATTTTGAAGAAATCGAGCGCGATGTACGAACACAAATAAATAATTTACCATTTTTAGACGTATATTTTAATATTGTATTCGAAGAATTGCTTTCGCTAGGTTTTAATGAAATTGTACGTATAATTTTACTAAAGCGCAATTGTTAGTTTTATAAAAAAGAAAAATTTTATTTTCAATAAATAGAATGTTTTAACCTTAAAAAACTTAAATATATTTTCTTTTACCCCACTTCTTTCCTATCAATCACCCCCCTCTTCCTCGCTTCTTTACTATTAACATAAAAATTTTTATCGCATAGTAATATTGCACGATAGCCGCGCGTTAGACGAACATCTTATTTTTAGCATAAGCATGCATAGAGCACCGCGTAAAAGCTCGTAAGCAGCGGTGCTCAAAAACGCTGACGCGAGCTCACCTCCGCGAATACGCTTACTCGCGTCGATTCCGCGGCTGCTTATCAGCTAATTGGCCGCGGTACTTTTCGCTCGTTCGCCGACCGGAAACGCTAGCGCGAGCATGCGGCCGCCGCGGTGAGGCCCCCGGAGCGCGGATAAGCTTATTATTCCTCGCATACACGAGCAATATTAAAGCAATATTCGAATGTACATATTTTTTACGTAACATTAAGTATCATCGGCTACTTTTTTATATTTATGAAAGCGCGCGCAAATGCCAAATCGTTCATTTCGCAAAATGGACGTACGGTGGAAACATCCGTGGACGTCGATCGTCTGCGGTCCTACGGGATGTGGAAAAACAATTTTCGTAAAAACGTTTCTTCAATATTTATCCGTCATGTCCGATGTTAGATTCGAGAGAATTTTATTTTATTACGCAGAATGGCAAGACGCGTATCAGCGTTTACAGTACGCCGCAAGTGCGTCAAAAGAAGAGGAGGAGGAGGAGGAGGAAAGAGCACGAAAGACGGATTACGTTAATAATGTTTTGATAAAATCGAAGAAAAATATAATTGAATTTCGCGAAGGATTACCGCGTCCGGAAGATTATTCCAACGATCCGCTCTCGCCAAAATTAATAATAATTGACGATCTTATGAGAGAATCATCGTCGTGCGACGCTATCGTAGATCTATTTACCAAAGGAAGTCATCATAAGAATCTCAGTGTTATACTCATCTCGCAAAATCTCTTTCATCAAGGACGCGGACAACGCGACATATCTCTGAACGCGAATTACATAGTAGTTTTTAAAAATCCACGCGATCGCGCACAAATTCGTCATCTAGCGCGTCAAGTATATCCCGATGATCCAAAATTTATGGAAGAAGCGTACTACGACGCTACATCGAGACCTCACGGGTATTTATTGCTCGATTTGAAACAATCGACTCCAGACGAATATCGTTTTCGCACGTGTATCTTTCCCGACGATACTCTGCATTACGCTTACATTCCGCGTAGATCGAATAATAGAAGTGGAGGAGATGTATAAAGAACAATATTCGCGTTCGCAGCTTGTCAGTCGTGTAATTGCAGCGTAATGGTGAAAAAAGACGCGAGTAATAAAAATTCGACATCGGATAAAGCAATAAAGAATGCTAGACGCTCTATCGGTGAGAGAAACTTATGTCTTTTGAAAACTTTGTGTCATTTGAAAAAAATCAAAGAACAGCATTCTTACGTACGGCCGATATTAATCTCGTAAAGTGTATTTAAGAATGCATTTTCAATACACTCAAAGGCAACGTACCGCTTCGTTGTAGCGATAAGAAGCATTTAGGCAAACATAAAACGATTTTACGGCGTGTAGCGGCAAAAGAGGGTAATTGGAAGGCTAAAAGAAAATTGTTGATACAACGAGGTGGGTTTTTACCATATCTTATCGGCCCTATACTTACAGCTGTATTATCGAGGATTATCGGTGACTAAAGAGAAAAATTCCTGTCTATATCGTGTTTTTTCCGGAAAAAAATAAAAAAATACAAATTATCAATAGAACTTTGAATAATGGAGAGAGCTAAAAAATGGTTTTGATTTCTACGGAAAATCTCGAGAGAATGCAGCGTATGCAACCGGAAGTGTCATCCGTTATACCAACTGACAATCCGACGAAGAAAAATATGGAAATATCAAATACGGAAAATGTTAATAATAATACGGTACGGACACCGGGAACACCTTTGTCGCGACTTGACGCTGAGATGTGGCGTATTTTGAATCTCGCAACTCCTATAGATGAGGACAAAAAATGGAAATTGTATAAAGAAGTACTTCAACGTTATCTTCACTTTGTTCGCGAGGCAGAAAAACGTTTACGCGATAATACACGGGCTAACGAAGAGGACGATAACGTCGAGCAGAACGAAGAAACGAATTTAGATGACGCCGATGATAATGAGCTTATGGAAACGTCAAATTTAATCGATAGCGTGCGTGGCGATGGCGTCGATAGTAGTAGTAGTAGCAGTAGTTTCGGAAAAAACGCGTACAATCGGCTGAAATGATTAAAGAAATAGTCAGCAACGTACCGAAAACTTATCGCGATAAAGCGCGCGCCCTATTAAAATATTTGATCGATATTCCTCCATCGAAGATTAGCTGGGATAGGCGAGGACTCGTAACTATAGACGGTGACGTCATAATGGATTCGAATATCACCGAACTTATAAATGATGCGATACGCGAAAGGAAAACAGTAAAAGCAACCGGAAGAATTCAATTTGCGCGTTTATTACATGACATAGGCACACCTTCCAATCTCATTGGAAATCGCGATTTATTACATACGGCCGCACGATCTCATCGTATTAAAAGCACGTTACCGCGTGGAAGTTCCACTCCGAAAACTTCATTAGCGCGCTCAAAGTCGTGTAGACGTAAGGTGCACGAATCTAGCGAAATCGAAGGTGATACGGCGTTTATATCGGCCGGCGAGGACGAGGGTGACAAAACATTAACAGATTACGTAGAGCTGTCGCCGACAAAGAAGAGAAAAGGTTTACTCGACTGGAGCAAACTCGAATGATGGAACTCGAAAAATTCTATTACAATCCCTCGCATTATGCTGGATATTCAGCGACGGCCAATTTGTCGCGAGCTGCTAAACCGAATTTCACGCGTAACGAAGTCATCGACTGGCTTAAATCGCAAGATGCGTACACGCTGCATCGTCCAGTGCGCCGAAAATTTCCGCGTTTACATTATAATGTGACAAACATCGATGACTTATGGGAGGCTGATTTGATCGATCTACGTAATCTTAAAAGCTACAATGACGGCTATTCATATTTATTGACGGTTATCGACGCCCTTAGTAAATTTGTTTGGGTAGAACCTTTACGTGATAAGACAGGTAGCTGTGTAGTAAAAGCCTTTCAACGCATATTCTCGAGAAACAATGACCGTTTACCCGTATACCTGCAAACCGACAAAGGTAAAGAATTTATCGCTCGTCATGTACAAAATTTCTTAAAAGAAAAAGATATTCGTTTTCGCGTAACGCGTAATCCCGATATCAAAGCAGCTATAGTGGAACGATTTAATAGAACGCTCAAGGAACGGATGTGGCGTTATTTTACACATAAAAATACGAGGCGTTACATAGATGTTTTGCAGGATATCGTTCGCGCTTACAATCACACTCGTCACTCCACCATCAAAATGCAGCCTGCAGTCGTTACGCGAGAAAATGCACGTGTAGCGCGTGAAAATATGATTCGTCGTTGGAATGACATCGAGCAGAAAAAGAATCGCGGTCGTAGACAAAAGGCTAAATATAGCGCGGGTGATTTTGTACGGGTCAGTAGAGCAAAGGTAGCCTTTGAGAAAGGATACGAGGCAAAGTGGAGCGAAGAAATATTTCGAATTCACCGCGTTCTCGAATGGAGAAAACCGCGCGTATACGAACTAAGCGATTTAGCGGGTGAAGTTATAGACGGGTTTTTTACGAACAAGAATTAGCGCCGGTTATTAAAGACTTGCAGGGGAAGAATTTATCGTCGAGCGTGTGATAAAAAGCAAGGGTCGTGGAAATAAAAACAATTATTAGTTAGCTGGCAAGGATATCCTTCAAAATTCGATTCTTGGATACCCGCTGAGAGCTTAAAGATTTTAGATAAAAATGAGGGAGGATGAATTTTATATGGTTCTTCCGAGCAATAGCAGCATGCGCTACTTTCCGGAAAATAAAACCACCTGTTTCACCACAGAATTACCTCAGCGTGTAGATTTGCACGGTCGGTGGGAAGTAGCGCTCACGGAGATTCAATTTCCGTGTAGTTTTTTACATATACGAGCCGGAGAAGGATTAATGAGATTCATCGATATTACAGAGCGCGATAAGACAATTAACGCTATGAAAGCGCAAGTACCTTCGGATATTTACTCGACCGTGCGAGATATTATAGATGCTGTGAATTATACAGCCGAATCCGTGGCTTCGCATATCGTTTGGCGATTCGAGACTGTCATTGGTGGTAAAATTGTTATGAAACTTTCCTGTGAAGAAGAGAAATGCGCTATAACTCATTATGTAAATTTCTCCGACAAACTTCAACGAATACTCGGTTTTGACACGCGTGTTAAGCATAGAGATCTGATTCAGCTCGATAGCGATCCTATTCCACCAACATTTCCAACATGGTTTTACAATGAAATCGGCATCGATGTAAACAAAAATACGAATGAACTCATTAAACTAGAAAGTAGTTCCGTTCTATCTGACGTTTTACCCGAATGGGTTTACGATGAAGTTTATAATTTGCTATTTTTTGTACTCCCACACAGTCGCATGATAATAGCTGACGAACCGGCTAGTTTGTTGCGCGGTATTCCCGACAAACTCTTTGTCTATTGCGATATTTGTGAACCTTACATTACGGGCGATGTACAATCTCCTCTTCTGCGAATAGTCACGCACGATGCTCGAAACGATTACGCGTTTGCATCCACGCAGATAAAGCATTTCTCACCCGCGCAATACATAGCTCTGCGTCAAACGTGCTTTCGTACAATAGAAATAGATATAAGAGATCAGCTGGGGCAGAGTATACCATTCGAATTTGGAACGTTAACGGTGACATTGCACTTTAGACGTATCGAGTAAATATTACAAAAAAATTTATATCCACGACAACGGAAGAAAAAAATTTCGAACGTTAATGGATTATTATTCGATGTATCGCGATGAATTACAAAATGGTGGTAGTTGGGGTGGCGGAATTCCGCGAGTTTTCGTTGGTTCGTCCTATCAACGCGGTCATGGCATCGGCAGTTTTCTCGGAGGATTATTCAGACGCGTACTACCCTATTTAAGTAGAGGCGTACGGGCTGTGGGGAAAGAAGCTTTACAAGCCGGCGTTAATATAATCGACGATGTTGAAAATAATATGCCGTTTAAGGTAGCGGCCAAACATCGTTTCGAAGAATCGCGCGACAATCTTAAGAGAAAAGCTAAAGAAAAAATAAGCAGTCTAATGAAAGGTTCGGGATATAAGACGGATGCGAAAATGCATGTAGCTCAGTTTCCTTTCGTCGGGCTCAATACGTGCATCGCTAAATCTGCGGGATCGCGTAAACGTCGCGGGACGTATAAGAAAAATTCGTCGAAGATCAAGACTCGCGGAAAGAAAAACCAATACGCGGTCATCGGGCAATAAGAGGAGGGGAGGAAAAAGCAGTGAAAAGGCTTAAGACATCCACGAAACGCCGAAAAATCGTAAAAAGCGCACCGTATCCGACATATTTTCTTAAACGCTCGTATAAATATAATCTTTGAAAGCGGAAATTACAGCGACGAGAAAGTAAAATTTACGCTAATTAAAAGACATGTCCTTTCTTCATACGCATTCGAGCGAGTGTTTAAAGAGTGAACTCGACCTCTTCTCCTTACCACCCACGCAAACTAGTATCGAGAGTTCACAATGGATTCATTACAAACCCGTGACTTCGCTCTCGGACGACTCGCCGATAGAATTCGTCATTCCCGGTCACGGAGAAGAATATTTAGATCTTACGCACACCATGCTGAGTCTTCGCGTACGCGTAGAAACGTCAGGCGATTCCACAGGACACGTTACGGGAGTAGGCGGCAGCGCAACGACGGACAATGTAGGCCCCGTAAATCATTTACTTCATTCCATCTTCAATCAGATCGACGTGTATTTCAATCAAAAGCTCGTATCGCCGCCAAACAACGCTTACGCGTACCGCGCCTACATCGAGGCGTTGTTAAATTATTCTTCACCGGCAAAACTTCCCATCTAACCTCATGTCTATGGGACGCGGATACTCCCGGACGAATGGACGAACCGGTGGAATCAAAAACGGCAAATTCCGCTCTCGTGAGACGCGCTCATTACATACGAGGAGGACGGGCTCTAGATCTTATAGGCCATCTCCATTGTGATGTTTTCAATCAGGACAAATTTTTAATTAACGGTGTAGAAGTACGTTTGAGGCTCGTTCGTTCGAAAGATTTGTTCTGTCTTATGGATAGTAACGGTGCGTCGTCGAAAATTCATATACTGGATGCGAGTCTGCTAGTGAGAAGAGCGAAGATAAGCGCCGGATTATTGCTCGCACATGCAAGAATGCTGAGTAAAGTTACGGCCAAATATCCGCTCACGAGGGTCGAGGTTAAAACATTCACGATCCATAGCGGTGTTGTGGGCGAATCGTTAGATAATGTAATACTTGGTCAACTTCCGAAAAGAATAATAGTCGGTTTTGTCAATAATAAAGCATTTAACGGCGATAGAAAATTAAATCCGTTTAATTTCAAAAATTACGGAATAAATTTCTTCTCGCTGTACGTCGACGGCATGCAAATTCCCAGTAGACCGTTACAACCCGCTTTCTCGACAGAAGAATCGCTTTACGTCGAGGCTTATCAAACGCTCTTCACGGGAACAGGTATTCATTTTTTAATGAAGGAAATTCTATAAGCAGAGATGATTATTCAAAGGGCTATACGCTATTCGCTTTTGATCTTACGCCCGACTTATCGGCTAATTATGCAGGACATTGGAATCTTGTGAAACATGGTAGTTTACGATTAGAAGTGCGATTTGAGAAGGCGCTCACCGAGACCGTTAACTGTATTATTTACGCAGAGTTTGATAATGTCATAGAAATTGACTCATCCCGGCAAGTCATTGTCGATTTTGCCGGTTAGATTTCCGTCGTTCTCTATAACGTAATACTCAAAAAATTTTCTCCCAATTTTCCCCCTCCACCACAAGCGATCAAAATCGCAAACATCAACGTGCTACGTATCAAAAAACATGCAGTACGGTAAAAAATATTTCAGTTTCATTCGAGACACGAGTATCGACGCTCCGCCAAGAGTTTAAAACTAGCTATCCAGAGCACACAGGTTTTCGCATTATGGATATAATCGTCGACATACAGGGTTTCCGTGATGCTCGCGAGAAATTTATCCCTAAAGAAGTTGCCGTTGTCGCCGTTGACGCGCCAATTGTCGGACATTGGATTATGATGCCACCGCATTCGTTTGGCGAATTACCGGAAAATGTAAGACGACAAAATAATTGGCTCACGCGAAATTATCATGGTATTGAATGGTTCGACGGCGAAGCTAATCCGAAATATTTTACAACGCATCTACGCGAAATAACAAGACATGCCCGCTATATTTATGTCAGAGGATGTGAAAAAGCAAGCTATTTGAGAAATTTACTCCCTAGAGATATATATAATTTGGAAGATATTTCCCCTGCATTTAAAAATCTAACGTCGAGAGAAGGACGCGGACGATATTGTGGTTATCACGGATTTCGAAAATTCGGAATCTTTCATTGTGCATTACGCAACGCGAACAAATTAAAATGTTGGATACTCGAGCAAAATAATTTCGTCGACGGCATTAGGAACAATAGTACTCCAACTTGTCACGCTCCGGATAAATGTGAAATATCCTATGACAAAAACGAGGAAATCAGTAATGCAGATGATATTTCTTATATCATAAATGAAAATATTAAAACGCTGTCAAATAGCGAAATAGAGAAAAAAGAAAATTTTTTGAGCCCGATTAAAGAAAAAAAAGGAAGAAGAAGAAGAAAAAAAATTTAAATTATCGTCGATGATGGACAAGAACAAAATCGAAACAACTACGATCTCCGTGCAAGCAGGCATTGAAGACTCGGCGATACAAGATGATCAAAACGAGAAACCGAAAGAGGTAAATACTGAAGTTATCGAATATATAATACCACTCGTACGCTTGCCGTCGAATCAAAAAAATAAACTCACGCGAAATTTTACAAGCATTACGACACATCAATGCCAGACACGCGGGAGTTTATCCTGCCGACAGAGTCCCGAGGGTGTGGACACGGTCGACAGCTATCGTCGCTAATACAGACGAGCACAATCGACCTGGAGAACATTGGGTCGCCTTCTTCCTCGATGAGCATGGCACAGCCACCTACTTTGACAGCTACGGAATACCCCCCTTGCACCCTGGATTTCTCCTTCGTCTCCGCCGAAACTCCATTATTCATCACTGGAATACTCGACAATTGCAAGGAATTTTTTCGCAAACATGCGGACACTATAGTTGCGTATTTTTATATTATATGTGCAATGGTTATGATCTTAATCGATTTCTTAGTCTTTTTACCGAAGATTGCGAACATAACGATCGTTTAATTGTACGGTTATTTCGTAAAATTTTTCTTTGCAAAAAAAGAAACAAATGAAACATTGTATGCTATGCGCTGTTACGTTTAAGAATGTAATTCAAATTGTAATGTTATAAAAAATACAGTAGTGTCATATTTTAATTATATGTAAAATAATTATAAAAATAAATGTGAGATTTTTACTTAAATTGTTTGATTTTTTCATGCTTTCTTTTTTCGCCGATATGACGTCATATTCCCCTACCACGTTACCTGTATTTTTCAAGACGCCTCTATTATCACCATCCTGACATCCCCGCCATACGTCTACTTTTCTAATTCACTAAAATTGTTGGTTCCCCACTAATGCTTCGTACAATTCTAATTTGTTAAAATTTTGAAGAATCCCTTCCAAAAATCAGAATACGCCTTCGGAAAAAAATATAAAAAGAGAAGCCTTAAGATTTAGAGACACTTTCCTACAATCTTTGCTGGAGCTACATGCCTACACAGCAGGCAAACATCGTCTACTGTACCTGCTTGCAATATCCTGGACATCTCTCGCGTCAAAAATTTACCGGAAGAATAAAAGTAAGTGTTTAATAATAAATTTTATTCGTTTTAATACTTTGCTTTTATTTTAATAACATTTATTAATTAATATTTTTATCTTTTTTGCACAGTGAAAACTAGATCTGGCAAGGAATACTATTATGCTCCTACCCCCCTCAAGCGTTGCTACCGCGGAGGAAAAAAATATATTATTATTCAACCCGTAAACGAGCCCGATGTCATTTTCATCGGATACTATAAAAAGGACATCGGGCGACTGCCTTCGACGACTGCTTTTCCTCGATCATGCTACTCCCCGGAATACATTCGGGATGGTTCTCCACCGGCATCCCCTTCATCCGATATAACAATTATTTTGGAGGATACACCACCTGCATCACCACATTCCTTTAATCACATCCCCGACGGGGAATTATTAAGCATGGTCGAGGAGGCCTTCGCAGAAACATAAAAAAATTTTAATGTAAAAAAAAATTGTACAAAACATTACTGTAGCGTAAATAAAAATGTTATTTATCTTAAATATTACCTGAAAACGTTCAATTTTTTCCTTTTCTCTCCTTCCTTCTTTCCTTCCTAGCCTCTGCGGCGCCATAGCTCTTTCAATCTCCGATAGTGTATCGCCTCCGATGACGACATCGCGTCTACCTGCATTGCATGACTCGCCTGGCGCGGACAATCATGTCCGATCATGAACGCTTCGTATTTCGTTTAAATACCTTGATATCAGATAATTCCGCACTAGACGATTTTTCTTTTTTCAGCAAGAAGGAGAGACACGGGCGACGCGCTCGCTGCAGTTCGAAGTTTTTCCGTAAGGACGGTCAAAGGCGAGAGATGCCGTATGTCATGCGATATTTTTCGATTTTCCACAGGGCTGGGGAGAAGGAGGAGGATGAGGAGGGGAATGCAATGGGACATCTCTGCTGTCTTCGGCGCTCAATATTTTACCGGCTGCTGACACGTCGGACTTGTCGACTTTCTCTTTCCCTCACTCTATTTTCTCTCTCGTTTTTCCAGCTCGTCGGAACCAATCAAACAGCCGGCAACTATAGGAGAAACCAATCGGAGCGCTCGGTCCCCGGGTCGGAGAGACCTACTCTTCGCTTAAATGCCCCATCTAACTCTCACTCTTGTAAGATTTCAGTTAGCCCACCGCACTAGGACCCCGACCAGAAAAGCAGAGGACCCAAGTTCCAGCCCGAGTATTTCCAGCCCAGGAAAAAATAAAAAATAAAAAAAAACTGCCTCGTGGACGTCCACGACTCCCCCCACTCTTAAAAAAATTTTAAAATTAAAAAATCGCCTCGTGGACATCCACGAGTCTCCACTCTTTTTTTCTCAGGTACCTGCGCAGGAGGACAGGGGGGAAGGGATCACAGCGGGGGGCTGGCGCCAAGGGGGAAAAGGAGGGACATTCCTGTCTCACTATAGTTGCTCCTATACTACTTATAGATATCTTATGTATTCGTGCCATTAGCATGGTAACGGCAAAAAAAATTATACATTTCGGGAACAGTAGTTATAATTATATATATCGCCTCTTGTAGTATTTTCAGAATATTTGTTACTTTGCTCGACAATGAATTCTATGAGCTCTTCCGAAAAGAAAATTTGAAATATTTCGAAAATAGATGATTGCCCATTTATATTTGTTTTGATTCCACTATTCTCGTCATCAAATTCGTAAATTATAGGTTGAAAATCTCTTTGTGTCCAGGAAAATGTGGTTTTACATTTTGTTTGCTTTGGTGCAGCTTTTATGCTATTATCTTCTGATTCCGATGAAGAGAATAAAAGGCGACGTTTTTTAAATTTTTGCTTGTAAAAAGGAACAGGCATTTCAAAATCACTTTCTTGGATGATCTGGAATGTCTGGAGATCTTTATCTCTCTTGACGTTAATATGTCGACTATAAAATAAAACAATCACGTTTATAAGGAACAAATTCTTTATTGCGTATAATCGATGTGATCCATGCGTGTTCGCGTGCTCGATAGACTCAATGCTATCTCCGCGCTTGCGCAAAAAACTCACCGCGCCACCTTCGAATATCAAGTCACCTCAGGCAACTGCGATATATAAATTCCTACGAATGACAAGTTCGTAACACACTTGTTTCCTCATAATCAGAATTATCTGATGTATCATGTTTGCATGTTTTTGTGTTCATTTTCTTATTCTAATGTTTCATTTTAGGGATAAAACAAAAAAATAACTGTAAAATTTAAATACATTATTTGTGGGATGAGAAGTGATATGTGGGAGAAGCGATTCGATGAGATGAGAATAATTACAACAGTACAATGTGATGTCTTCAGAATTCGTTTACTGATTGCCCCGGATGCAAACAACGGAGCGCGTACCTCCACTCGCATTACCTTCCTTTTTTCTCAGGAAATATAACGGCCAAATTCGAATGGTCGAAATTGCTGGAATTCGATGTCACAGTTCGACAGCGTAGTATCGTTTTACAATACTCGGAATTATACGCGTCGCCTAACATATTTTGATTTATTACGCATCGCCTAAATATTTAAATAACATGCACACTAACGGAATATGTAACAGCAAGATTAGCATTCACTTTCGTCTAATTGAGATAAGATCTATCAGAATAATTATCGATAAAATTTTCAGGGCGCCTATAGGCGCCTTCCGTGTCAGAAAGCCAAACTGCGTCGAGCGCCTTTAGGCACCCTCAGTCTCAGGCGATCACAATGGGATAAGCGCCTATAGGCGCTCCCAGTGTCACAAACGTAAAATTTCTAAGCGCCTATAAACGCCCATAGTAGCCTAGGGGTTAAGAAGAAAGAAGATAAATCAAAAACTTATTTATATTTTGAATTTTATGTTTGTTTATATTTTATAAATTATGTATTTATAATACATAAGTTATAATATATATATATATATATATATATATATATATATATATATATACAGGGTATCCTGCAAAGATTGTGCCAACGCTTGTGAGCGGGTAGAGGACAGTAAACTGAACAGAAAAGTCTTTTACCATTTTGCAATTTTTACAATAATTATTGAAATATTAATTAAAAAGTATTGGCGAATGAGGCAAAGTTTGACCTCGTGACGAAAGGAACACGCGTGAAACTAAACACTTTTCGTTGCCGTGCGACACTAGAAGCTGCTGCTGGCACGCCTAGAGCGTACATCCCATAGTCTAGCCGTGTGAGAGCCGCGCGAAAAGCGTGCTCATTCGCCAATATTTTTTAATTATTATTTCGAAAATTATTACGAAAATTGCAAAATAGTAAAGGACTTTTCTGTTTAGTTTACTGTCCTCTACCCGCTCATGAGCATTGGCACAACCTTTGCAGGACACCCTGTATATTATACATATGTATACACATATATGTATACACATATGTATATACATATATATATATATATTATATATATATATATATATATATACATATATATATATATATATATATATATATATATATATACATATATATATATATATATATATATATATATATATATATATATATATATACATATAGATATATATATACATATATATATACATATATATATATACATATATATATATATATATATATATATATATATATATACAGAGTGTATCAAAACAAGTATAATGTCCTTAAAGGGTCGTATTCCCGAATGAATTCTAAGACAATTTTTCTTTTACGAAAATTTGATTTGAAGCTTAGTTTTTTAATTATAAAAGGAAATAGTGAGCGAATGACGGGAGGGTACATATGATAGGCAGGGGCGATATAACTTCCACTCGATGCAGGTGCTTACGCGAAGCGCTCGCTAGCTGATCGAGCTGATCAATGATATATATATATATATATATATATATATATATATATATACAGGGTATATATACACTATATGTATATATATATATATATATACATATATATATACACATATATATACATAAAACTAATAAATTTAAATTTGAGAAACAAGAAAATCTTCGATGCTTTGAGTATGCATTAAAAAGTATACTTAATCCTGCTATTGATCATTCAGAAAAACCTTCTAAATATGATATATCAAAGTATGAAGTTTTAAATATGGAGTACCCAGTAAAAATTATACTAGGAAATATGAAAAAGTATGAATATCTTTTAAATATAGCTATAAATGTTTTTAGAGTAGATGAGAATAATGGTAAGTTTACCATCGGACAAATTATTACAAGTGATAATTATAGAGACAGAAAATGTATAAATCTTTTAATGTATGAGGAACATAGTTGGAATTAAATATAAAAATATGAGTGCTTTATTAAAAGAACCGGTACCGGAACCACAGCAAATGTGCGCGAAAGTTAGAAGTGAGCGTGCGAGCGAGCGTGCTTCAAAAAGACAAGCGCGAAATGAGACGGCCGACGGACAAACGCACCCGCGAGTATCGAGACGTGCCTGATTCTAAGACGAATAGAATATGTACACTCTTTATGATATTAGTTCTACGTGTCATACGACTGTAGTTTGCACGCGGCGGATGAACAGCGATAAATCGTCTGTCTCGGAATAACTCCGGTAGTCACACTGCACTGAAATATACGACTATTTCTTAAAAATGAGATCGAGTTTCTAGTATCACCTGAACAGCGTACACGCGTCGATTACTCTGAGCGGAATGGGCCGAGCTCGGTTGTCGGCTTACTTTTATACAGTCGTCGCCTTCTCGAAGGATCCAGAAGATTCCCGAAATTTGCTCATTTCCGCCGACAGTTTTTATGCGACTTGTTTGTCACAATTTCGTTTTAGTTCCTTCGAGAAGGGCGACGATGTTTGTTGATGCCGCGCGTTTTCGCTCGGTCGCAGAAACGCTGCCTCGCATCGCGCGCGTGGCGATGACGCGTCGCGCGGCAACAACATGCGAAGTTCGAGATTGTTGCAATCTTGAACAAGAACAAATAACAAAATAATGTAGAAAACGTTACATATGTGAAAAATGCAACGATTCGTTTGAGAAAGAAGAAAAGTATAATGATCATGTTGCTTTATGTATATACGAAAAACAAAAAAATAAAAATGCTCACTAACTTAAATAGACAATATTTTTCCATAGGTGCAGAGCAATATCATTCATATACAGTTAGTTCAGATTTTGAAGCAATATTACAAAAATCAATTATGAAGAATGCAATTCATGAGCATAAGCCAAATAGTTTCTGCTTTTATACAATAGACGAAACACAATTAATAAATAATAGGAAAATTGAACAATTAATGAATAAATTAAATAATCTTATCGTTAAATATGCAAAAAGATATTATGAACTTAGAAAAACAAATAAACCTATAGCAATGACAAAAGAAGATATTGACAATTTCAGAAAAGCTGAAAAGTGCTATATTTGTCAAATGCCTTTCATTCAAGAACCGGAGGTTTGCCGCAATGGTTAATTTAATGAAGAATCATCAAATGCGAAGCATTCAAGAACCGAAGGTTTGTTAATAAAAGTAAGAGATCACGATCACTATATAGGCCGTTATCGAGGAGCAGCGCATAGCAAATGTAACCTAGAACTAAAATTACCAAATTTTGTACCAATATTATTTCATAATTTGAAATACGATTCTAAATTATTCCTAAGATGGATTCTGAAACTAGGAGCTAAATATGCACGGAAAAATAAAAAAGGTCTAAATATAATGCCAAACACAAAAGAAAATTACGTTACAATTTCCATAAATAATATATTTATTGATCAATATGAATAAGAGTATGACGTGTCAAAATGTAAAAAATGTAAAAAAATATATAAGAATAAAATTATTGAAACTTGTAAAGAATGTGATTCGGATACACACATTAATAGAAAAGGAGATATAATTTATAAATTTATGGAATTGAGATTCATTGATACATTTAGATTTATGGACAAAAGTCTAGATTCATTAGTTAAAAACTTACTCGACGTAAACGATTGTTTTTGTTCACGTTCGTAAAAATGTTCAAGAAATAACAAATATGAAGTTATTTCCTATAAATGAACATGATGTACATAAAATGATTGCCAGATGCAAAAAGTGTAACGGAAATATTTTTAAACCCGTTGATTATTCTAAATTTAAAATTATTCTAAAAAGATTTAAAAAAGAAGACTTACATTAATTTTACAAAAGGGAATTTATTTTTATGAATGGATGGACTCTTATGATAAAATGTATGAGTCATATTTGCAAAGCAAAGTCTAGCAAAAGCAAAGAATGGTATTCAATTTTAAATGATGAGAATGTGAACCCTTCTAAACTTAAATTTGCGCATAAAGTATTTAGACATTTTAAATGCAAAAATGTACAAGTATATCATAATTTATACTTGAAGTTAGATACTGTTTTATTACATGATGTTTTTAACAACTTTAGAGAAAAATGCTATAAAGAATATGGGCTTGACCCTGTATATTATATATCTGCTTCACATTTTGCTAATGATGCTTCGTTAAAATACACAGGACAAATACTAGAATTATTATCAGATAGGGAAATGTACGAAACATATGAAACAGGAATAAGAGGTGGAATATCAATGATTCCACATAGGTACGCACTAACTAATAATTGTTACTTTATGATAATAAGATTGGAAAGACTGTTAAACTGGCATGCAATAAAAAACTGAGCAACGTTGTGTGTGTGTGTATGTCTCCTGGCTCTAGGAATAGGAATAGAAGCTATACAACTCTCTTCTATCGTATATAGAAAACTATATATGAATTAGAAAAGATTGTACACCTCAGGAGCCCCTCATAAGAGAATAAGAACTAAAGAATTGAAAGAACTAAAAGAGAAAGAACTAAAAGAAAAAAATCACCTGACGGTGTGTACTCAAATCAAAAAATAAAAAAAGCGCTGACGAGCACATACCGTCAGGTGATTTTCCTCAAAGAGATTTTTGCAAAATGTCTTAGCAGGTCATTGGCACGGTGTTAATTCACGTAAACCTGCCTTTGTCATTCATTATTTTTTCACGAAATCAATCATTGCACTCACTTCTAAGTTCGGGTCAAGTCCTTTTCCTTTGAAAGTAAATTTTAATTCATCAATTAGACCTAAGTTATTTCTAAAATTAAAATACATTACATTTGCAGGTTTGATATAAACTGCTAATTTATCTGCAACAAATCTATATATTGGGTTATCCAAAAAATTTGAATATACACATATATCAAGATTGACTCGGTTTTCACAGAATACTTTTATTTGACCTGACTCTATAACAGTATTTTGCGGAATACCAAATATTTTATCAGGATTGGTTATTATTAATTTTACAGGACTATATATTCTTGTATTATTATTCTGTTTAATTTTCTGTTTAAATTTAAATTTGTTTATATCGAAAGCTGGTGATAAATTTTTTCTTTCTTCTTCTATGAAATTTTTCAAGTTTTGGATAACAATTTCGCCAGAGACTAGATCAAAGTTTAGATCGTAGCATAATTTCACCCGGTTCTTTTTTAATAAGAGAAACTCCTTCATTTTGATAAACCTTCGATTCTTGAATGCGTCCTTCGGACTTAGTCTTTAAGATGCTTCGCATTTGATTCAGTCTTGATTCTATTGTATCAAATATTTTGTTCAATAATTTGTCGTTTTTATCAAAATCAATTCTAATAACTGTTTCAGAATTATCTTTCATTAATTCAACAATTTTATATTTTGGTACCCAATTATTTTTTTCTATTTCTAGAATATTTTTAACTTTATATATGACATTCTTTTGAATATCTTCGGCAGAATTAAAATCTTGATCTAAATTTATGGTTGTTGTATACATATTTAGTTCTTCTGGCACAAATAAAAATGTAATTTCACCCCTGCGCTGTCTTTCATGAATATATATCTACCTATCCTAGTTTACCTAACTTGAAGCGTTTTTGTTTCTTGAAACGATAAGATACCCCGTCTTTTAAATTTCCTTTCAGTTTATACAGCATTTATATTAAAAAAATATGAATTAAAAATATTAAACTATCACTCTATTCATAACCATATCATAAGCTACAGTCTTTTGGTTTACAAATACCACGTAACAATTTAATCCCTTGAAAGATTTGGAAGAATCAGCAATTAAGATTTTTGATAATTTCTCCACAGTGGAAATATTCTTTGGTTTATTCCTCAAATCAATATTAAAAAAGCAATTATATTTTATAAAATTGTCAATTATGTGAAAGTGAGAAATCATTCTATCAGGGCCATATAATGCTTCATCATACTCCGAACTTGAGCGATACAACTGATAATAATCTCCATTTTCAATTTTATAATTTTGAGGTTAATTAATCCTTTCGGAAGGATGTCTTTCTTCTCCAAATAATATTTGAATATTCTTAATATTAACATGATCCCAATTTGTTGGATTCTTATTTTGGTCGTACAGAAATTTATCTTTTATAAAGAAAACAAATGCCCAATTTGGTTCCTGAGTAAAAACAAAATCATTTAAGGATATACGTAAAGTATTTAAATCAGGTAATCCTCTATATTCTACACACTGAGTAGTATAGGGGCCACTATAGTGAGACAGGAATGTCCTTTTCCCCCTTGGCGCCAGCCCCCCGCTGTGATCCCTTCCCCCCCTGTCCCCCTGGGCAGGTACATAAGAAAAAAAGAGTGGGGACTCGTGGACGTCCACGAGGCGATTTTTTAATTTTAAAATTTTTTTAAGAGTGGGGGGAGTCGTGGACGTGCACGAGGCAGTTTTTTTTTTATTTTTTATTTTTTCTGGGCTGGAAATACTCGGGCTGGAACCTGGGTCTTCTGCTTTTCTGGTCGGGGTCCTAGTGCGGTGGGCTAACTGAAATCTTACAAGAGTGAGAGTTAGATGGGGCATTTAAGCGAAGAGTAGGTCTCTCCGGCCCGGCGACCGAGCGCTCCGATTGGTTTGTCCTATAGTGGCCGGCTGTTTGATTGGTTTCGACGAGCTGGAAAAACGAGAGAGAAAATAGAGTGAGAGAGAGAGAAAGTCGACAAGATGTCCGAGGTGTCAGCAGCCGGTAAAATATCGGCCGCCGAAGACAGCAGAGATGTCCCATTGCATTTCCCTCCTCCTCCTCCTCCTCCTCCTCCTTCTCCCCAGCCCTGTGGAAAATCGAAAAATATCGCATGACATACGGCATCTCTCGCCTTCGAGCGTCCTTACGGAAAAACTTCGAACTGCAGCGAGCGCGTCGCCCGTGTCTCTCCTTCTTGCTGAAAAAGAAAAATCGTCTAGTGCGGAATTATCAGATATCAAGGTATACAAACGAAATACGAAGCGTTCATGATCGGACATGATTGTCCGCGCCGGTCGAGTCATGCAACGCAGGTAGACGCGATGTCGTCATCGGAGGCGATACGCTATCGGAGATTGAAAGAGCTATGGCGCCGCAGAGTCTAGGAAGGAAAGAAGGAAGGAGAGAAAAGGAAAAAATTGAACGTTTTCAGGTAATATTTAAAATTAATATTTTAACATTTACATTAAATTTAACATTTTTATTTACGCTACAGAAATGTTTTGTACAATTTTCTTACATTTAAATATAATATTTATAACATTTACAAAAAGATGTTAACTCTTAATGGATGGAAAATATGGGAATTCGTTGTTTTTTCAATTATTTAGCTGCATATTTTTCCCCCTCTTTTCCTTATATTTCAGTATATAAGTAAGGCGAGAAAACGTGGAACTTTATTCATTTGAGTTTGCTCGAAATCTTCATTTCGGCTTCGGTACAAGTATTCGTCGTTGTTGTGACCAGTGTTCAACTAGTTCTCGGTAAAAAGTGATAAAAATGGCCGCCACAAAAAAAGTATCCAGTGAACGGAAAAAGCTAACCGATTTTGTTAAATCTACTCACGTTTGTGATATTAACAAATCGGGCCTCAAGACCGACTTCGATAGAAGAAACGATCAGCGATATTTATTATTATCGACGACGTACGGGCTTAACGCATCGTATACTAAGAAGATTCACGTGGGATTGCAGGCGACGAGCGAAAATTGCTTTGTACCGATTGTAAAATTAACAGGCAATTATGCAGATGGAATATGTCTCGACACCGACACCTGGCAGCAATTTCAAATTAGCATGGAGCAGATGAAGCAGTATTTGTGCGAGAATCAAAAATCCAAACCAAGTCCGATTATTATCAACAATATTTCCATCGGCTTCACAACCGCTTACGGAACAAGGGCAGTGATAGTGAGTTATAAGGAAAATGCGGGACAACCGGCGAATAATAACGAGACGGAGGAGCAGCCCCGTTGAAGAAGCAAAAAACGTACAGCGTCGCCATTGTGATGCAGAAAACTACTTTTGTCGGCCTGGAAGATATCGCAAGATGTGTGGACGCTCATTTGGCACGGTTAATTCCCATTACCGACACCGTCAACGCGTGCTCCAAATACCTGATTAACGAAGTAGAATTAAAACTTCCCTCGTCTTACATAGATTGTGAAATTATAAAACTTACAGTTAGAGGTAATTTTGAAGAAATCGAGCGCGATGTACGAACACAAATAAATAATTTACCATTTTTAGACGTATATTTTAATATTGTATTCGAAGAATTGCTTTCGCTAGGTTTTAATGAAATTGTACGTATAATTTTACTAAAGCGCAATTGTTAGTTTTATAAAAAAGAAAAATTTTATTTTCAATAAATAGAATGTTTTAACCTTAAAAACTTAAATATATTTTCTTTTACCCCACTTCTTTCCTATCAATCACCCCTCCCCTCTTCCTCGCTTCTTTACTATTAACATAAAAATTTTTATCGCATAGTAATATTGCACGATAGCCGCGCGTTAGACGAACATCTTATTTTTAGCATAAGCATGCATAGAGCACCGCGTACAAGCTCGTAAGCAGCGGTGCTCAAAAAACGCTGACGCGAGCTCACCTCCGCGAATACGCTTACTCGCGTCGATTCCGCGGCTGTTTATCAGCTAATTGGCCGCGATACTTTTCGCTCGTTCGCCGACCGGAAACGCTAGCGCGAGCATGCGGCCGCCGCGGTGGGGCCCCCGGAGCGCGGATAAGCTTATTATTCCTCGCATACACGAGCAATATTAAAGCAATATTCGAATGTACATATTTTTTACGTAACATTAAGTATCATCGGCTACTTGAAAAAATCAAACAATTTAAGTAAAAATCTCACATTTATTTTTATAATTATTTTACATATAATTAAAATATGACACTACTGTATTTTTTATAACATTACAATTTGAATTACATTCTTAAACGTAACAGCGCATAGCATACAATGTTTCATTTGTTTCTTTTTGCAAAGAAAAATTTTACGAAATAACCGTACAATTAAACGATCGTTATGTTCGCAATCTTCGGTAAAAAGACTAAGAAATCGATTAAGATCATAACCATTGCACATATAATATAAAAATACGCAACTATAGTGTCCGCATGTTTGCGAAAAAATTCCTTGCAATTGTCGAGTATTCCAGTGATGAATAATGGAGTTTCGGCGGAGACGAAGGAGAAATCCAGGGTGCAAGGGGGGTATTCCGTAGCTGTCAAAGTAGGTGGCTGTGCCATGCTCATCGAGGAAGAAGGCGACCCAATGTTCTCCAGGTCGATTGTGCTCGTCTGTATTAGCGACGATAGCTGTCGAACGTGTCCACACCCTCGGGACTCTGTCGGCAGGATAAACTCCCGCGTGTCTGGCATTGATGTGTCGTAATGCTTGTAAAATTTCGCGTGAGTTCATTTTTTTGATTCGACGGCAAGCGTACGAGTGGTATTATATATTCGATAACTTCAGTATTTACCTCTTTCGGTTTCTCGTTTTGATCATCTTGTATCGCCGAGTCTTCAATGCCTGCTTGCACGGAGATCGTAGTTGTTTCGATTTTGTTCTTGTCCATCATCGACGATAATTCAAATTTTTTTTCTTCTTCTTCTTCCTTTTTTTTCTTCTTTAATCGGGCTCAAAAAATTTTCTTTTTTCTCTATTTCGCTATTTGACAGCGTTTTAATATTTTCATTTATGATATAAGAAATATCATCTGCATTACTGATTTCCTCGTTTTTGTCATAGGATATTTCACATTTATCCGGAGTGTGACAAGTTGGAGTACTATTGTTCCTAATGCCGTCGACAAAATTATTTTGCTCGAGTATCCAACATTTTAATTTGTTCGCGTTGCGTAATGCACAATGAAAGATTCCGAATTTTCGAAATCCGTGATAACCACAATATCGTCCGCGTCCTTCTCTCGACGTTAGATTTTTAAATGCAGGGGAAATATCTTCCAAATTATATATATCTCTGGAGAGTAAATTTCTCAAATAGCTTGCTTTTTCACATCCTCTGACATAAATATAGCGGGCATGTCTTGTTATTTCGCGTAGATGCGTTGTAAAATATTTCGGATTAGCTTCGCCGTCGAACCATTCAATACCATGATAATTTCGCGTGAGCCAATTATTTTGTCGTCTTACATTTTCCGGTAATTCGCCAAACGAATGCGGTGGCATCATAATCCAATGTCCGACAATTGGCGCGTCAACGGCGACAACGGCAACTTCTTTAGGGATAAATTTCTCGCGAGCATCACGGAAACCCTGTATGTCGACGATTATATCCATAATGCGAAAACCTGTGTGCTCTGGATAGCTAGTTTTAAACTCTTCGCGAAGCGTCGATACTCGTGTCTCGAATGAAACTGAAATCTTTTTTACCGTACTGCATGTTTTTTGATACGTAGCACGTTGATGTTTGCGATTTTGATCGCTTGTGGTGGGGGAAAATTGGGAGAAAATTTTTTGAGTATTACATTATAGAGAACGACGGAAATCTAACCGGCAAAATCGACAATGACTTGCCGGGAAGAGTCAATTTCTATGACATTATCAAACTCTGCGTAAATAATACAGTTAACGGTCTCGGTGAGTGCCTTCTCAAATCGCACTTCTAATCGTAAACTACCATGTTTCACAAGATTCCAATGTCCTGCATAATTAGCCGATAAGTCGGGCGTAAGATCAAAAGCGAATAGCGTATAACCCTTTGAATAATCATCTCTGCTTATAGAATTTCCTTCATTCAAAAATGAATACCTGTTCCCGTGAAGAGCGTTTGATAAGCCTCGACGTAAAGCGATTCTTCTGTCGAGAAAGCGGGTTGTAACGGTCTACTGGGAATTTGCATGCCGTCGACGTACAGCGAGAAGAAATTTATTCCGTAATTTTTGAAATTAAACGGATTTAATTTTCTATCGCCGTTAAATGCTTTATTATTGACAAAACCGACTATTATTCTTTTCGGAAGTTGACCAAGTATTACATTATCTAACGATTCACCCACAACACCACTATGGATCGTGAATGTTTTAACCTCGACCCTCGTGAGCGGATATTTGGCCGTAACTTTACTCAGCATTCTTGCATGTGCGAGCAATAATCCGGCGCTTATTTTCGCTCTTCTCACTAGCAGACTCGCATCCAGTATATGAATTTTCGACGACGCACCGTTACTATCCATAAGACAGAACGAATCTTTCGAACGAACGAGCCTCAAACGTACTTCTACACCGTTAATTAAAAATTTGTCTTGATTGAAAACATCACAATGGAGATGACCTATAAGATCTAACGCTCGTCCTCCTTGAATGTAACGAGCGCGTCTCACGAGAGCGGAATTTGCCGTTTTTGATTCCACCGGTTCGTCCATTCGTCCGGGAGTATCCGCGTCCCATAGACATGAGGTTAGATGGGAAGTTTTTGCCGGTGAAGAATAATTTAACAACGCCTCGATGTAGGCGCGGTACGCGTAAGCGTTGTTTGGCGGCGATACGAGCTTTTGATTGAAATACACGTCGATCTGATTGAAGATGGAATGAAGTAAATGATTTACGGCACCTACATTGTCCGTCGTTGCGCTGCCGCCTACGCCCGTAATGTGTCCTGTGGAATCGCCTGACGTTTCTACGCGTACGCGAAGACTCAGCATGGTGTGCGTGAGGTCTAAATATTCTTCTCCGTGACCGGGAATGACGAATTCTATCGGCGAGTCGTCCGAGAGCGAAGTCACGGGTTTGTAATGAATCCATTGTGAACTCTCGATACTAGTTTGCGTGGGTGGTAAGGAGAAGAGGTTGAGTTCACTCTTTAAACACTCGCTCGAATGCGTATTCGGTTTAGCAGCTCGCGACAAATTGGCCGTCGTTGAATATCCAGCATAATGCGAGGGATTGTAATAGAATTTTTCGAGTTACATCATTCGAGTTTGCTCCAGTCGAGTAAACCTTTTCTCTTTTTTATCGGCGACAGCTCTACGTAATCTGTTAATGTTTTGTCACCGTCGTCCTCGTCGGCCGATATAAACGCCGTATCACCTTCGATTTCGCTAGATTCGTGCACCTTACGTCTACACGACTTTGAGCGCGCTAATGAAGTTTTCGGAGTGGAACTTCCACGCGGTAACGTGCTTTTAATACGATGAGATCGTGCGACCGTATGTAATAAATCGCGATTTCCAATGAGATTGGAAGATGTGCCTATGTCATGTAATAAACGTGCAAATTGAATTCTTCCGGTTGCTTTTACTGTTTTCCTTTCGCGTATCGCATCATTTATAAGTTCGGTGATATTCGAATCCATTATGACGACGCCGTCTATAGTTACGAGTCCTCGCCTATCCCAGCTAATCTTCGATGGAGGAATATCGATCAAATATTTTAATAGGGCGCGCGCTTTATCGCGATAAGTTTTCGGTACGTTGCTGACTATTTCTTTAATCATTTCAGCCGATTGTACGCGTTTTTTTCCGAAACTACTGCTACTACTACTACTATCGACGCCATCGCCACGCACGCTATCGATTAAATTTGACGTTTCCATAAGCTCATTATCATCGGCGTCATCTAAATTCGTTTCTTCGTTCTGCTCGACGTTATCGTCCTCTTCGTTAGCCCGTGTATTATCGCGTAAACGTTTTTCTGCCTCGCGAACAAAGTGAAGATAACGTTGAAGTACTTCTTTATACAATTTCCATTTTTTGTCCTCATCTATAGGAGTTGCGAGATTCAAAATACGCCACATCTCAGCGTCAAGTCGCGACAAAGGTGTTCCCGGTGTCCGTACCGTATTATTATTAACATTTTCCGTATTTGATATTTCCATATTTTTCTTCGCTGGATTGTCAGTTGGTATAACGGATGACACTTCCGGTTGCATACGCTGCATTCTCTCGAGATTTTCCGTAGAAATCAAAACCATTTTTTTAGCTCTCTCCATTATTCAAAGTTCTATTGATAATTTTTATATTTTTTCCGGAAAAACACGATATAGGCAGGAATTTTTCTCTTTAGTCACTGATAATACGCGATAATACAGTTGCAAGTATAGGGCCGATAAGATATGGTAAAAACCCGCCTCGTTGTATCAACAATTTTCTTTTAACCTTCCAATTATCCTCTTTTGCTGCTACACGGCGTAGAATCGTTTTATGTTTGGCTAAGTGCTTCTTATCGCTACAACGAAGCGATACGTTACCTTTGAGTGTATTGAAAATGCATTCTTGAATACACTTTACGAGATTAATATCGGCCGTACGTAAGAATGCTGTTCTTTGATTTTTTTTCAAATGACACAAAGTTTTCAAAAGACATAAATTTCTCTCACCAATGGAGCGTCTAGCATTCTTTATTGCTTTATCTGATGTCGAAGACGTCGAATTTTTATTACTCGCGTCTTTTTTCACCATTACGCTGCAATTACACGACTGACAAGCTGCGAACGCGAATATTGTCCTTTATATACCCCCCACTTCTATTATTCGATCTACGCGGAATGTAAGCGTAATGCAGAGTATCGTGGGGAAAGATACACGTGCGAAAACGATATTCGTCTGGAGTCGATTGTTTCAAATCGAGCAATAAATACCCGTGAGGTCTCGATGTAGCGTCGTAGTACGCTTCTTCCATAAATTTTGGATCATCGGGATATACTTGACGCGCTAGATGACGAATTTGTGCACGATCGCGTGGATTTTTAAAAACTACTATGTAATTCGCGTTCAGAGATATGTCGCGTTGTCCGCGTCCTTGATGAAAGAGATTTTGCGAGATGAGTATAACACTGAGATTCTTATGATGACTTCCTTTGGTAAATAGATCTACGATAGCGTCGCACGACGATGATTCTCTCATAAGATCGTCAATTATTATTAATTTTGGCGAGAGCGGATCGTTGGAATAATCTTCCGGACGCGGTAATCCTTCGCGAAATTCAATTATATTTTTCTTCGATTTTATCAAAACATTATTAACGTAATCCGTCTTTCGTGCTCTTTCCTCCTCCTCCTCCTCCTCTTATTTTGACGCACTTGCGGCGTACTGTAAACGCTGATACGCGTCTTGCCATTCTGCGTAATAAAATAAAATTCTCTCGAATCTAACATCGGACATGACGGATAAATATTGAAGAAACGTTTTTACGAAAATTGTTTTTCCACATCCCGTAGGACCGCAGACGATCGACGTCCACGGATGTTTCCACCGTACGTCCATTTTGCGAAATGAACGATTTGGCATTTGCGCGCGCTTTCATAAATATAAAAAAGTAGCCGATGATACTTAATGTTACGTAAAAATATGTACATTCGAATATTGCTTTAATATTGCTCGTGTATGCGAGGAATAATAAGCTTATCCGCGCTCCGGGGGCCCCACCGCGGCGGCCGCATGCTCGCGCTAGCGTTTCCGGTTGGCGCACGAGCAAAAAGTACCGCGGCCAATTAGCTGATAAACAGCCGCGGAATCGACGCGAGTAAGCGTATTCGCGGAGGTGAGCTCGCGTCAGCGTTTTTTGAGCACCGCAGCTTACGAGCTTTTACGCGGTGCTCTATGCATGCTTATGCTAAAAATAAGATGTTCGTCTAACACTCGGCTATCGTGCAATATTACTATGCGATAAAATTTTTTATGTTAATAGTAAAGAAGCGAGGAAGAGGGGGGTGATTGATAGGAAAGAAGTGGGGTAAAAGAAAATATATTTAAGTTTTTTAAGGTTAAAACATTCTATTTATTGAAAATAAAATTTTTCTTTTTTATAAAACTAACAATTGCGCTTTAGTAAAATTATACGTACAATTTCATTAAAACCTAGCGAAAGCAATTCTTCGAATACAATATTAAAATATACGTCTAAAAATGGTAAATTATTTATTTGTGTTCGTACATCGCGCTCGATTTCTTCAAAATTACCTCTAACTGTAAGTTTTATAATTTCACAATCTATGTAAGACGAGGGAAGTTTTAATTCTACTTCGTTAATCAGGTATTTGGAGCACGCGTTGACGGTGTCGGTAATGGGAATTAACCGTGCCAAATGAGCGTCCACACATCTTGCGATATCTTCCAGGCCGACAAAAGTAGTTTTCTGCATCACAATGGCGACGCTGTACGTTTTTTGCTTCTTCAACGGGCTGCTCCTCCGTCTCGTTATTATTCGCCGGTTGTCCCGCATTTTCCTTATAACTCACTATCACTGCCCTTGTTCCGTAAGCGGTTGTGAAGCCGATGGAAATATTGTTGATAATAATCGGACTTGGTTTGGATTTTTGATTCTCGCACAAATATTGCTTCATCTGCTCCATGCTGATTTGAAATTGCTGCCAGGTGTCGGTGTCGAGACATATTCCATCTGCATACTTGCCTGTTAATTTTACAATCGGTACAAAGCAATTTTCGCTCGTCGCCTGCAATCCCACGTGAATCTTCTTAGTATACGATGCGTTAAGTCCGTACGTCGTCGATAATAATAAATATCGCTGATCGTTTCTTCTATCGAAGTCGGTCTTGAGGCCCGATTTGTTAATATCACAAACGTGAGTAGATTTAACAAAATCGGTTAGCTTTTTCCGTTCACTGGATACTTTTTTTGTGGCGGCCATTTTTATCACTTTTTTACCGAGAACTAGTTGAACACTGGTCACAACAACGACGAATACTTGTACCGAAGCCGAAATGAAGATTTCGAGCAAACTCAAATGAATAAAGTTCCACGTTTTCTCGCCTTACTTATATACTGAAATATAAGGAAAAGAGGGGGAAAAATATGCAGCTAAATAATTGAAAAAACAACGAATTCCCATATTTTCCATCCATTAAGAGTTAACATCTTTTTGTAAATGTTATAAATATTATATTTAAATGTAAGAAAATTGTACAAAACATTTCTGTAGCGTAAATAAAAATGTTAAATTTAATGTAAATGTTAAAATATTAATTTTAAATATTACCTGAAAACGTTCAATATTTTCCTTTTCTCTCCTTCCTTCTTTCCTTCCTAGACTCTGCGGCGCCATAGCTCTTTCAATCTCCGATAGCGTATCGTCTCCGATGACGACATCGCGTCTACCTGCGTTGCATGACTCGACCGGCGCGGACAATCATGTCCGATCATGAACGCTTCGTATTTCGTTTGTATACCTTGATATCTGATAATTCCGCACTAGACGATTTTTCTTTTTTCAGCAAGAAGGAGAGACACGGGCGACGCGCTCGCTGCAGTTCGAAGTTTTTCCGTAAGGACGGTCGAAGGCGAGAGATGCCGTATGTCATGCGATATTTTTCGATTTTCCACAGGGCTGGGGAGAAGGAGGAGGAGGAGGAGGAGAATGCAATGGGACATCTCTGCTGTCTTCGGCGCTCGATATTTTACCGGCTGCTGACACGTCGGACATCTTGTCGACTTTCTCTCTCTCTCACTCTATTTTCTCTCTCGTTTTTCCAGCTCGTCGGAACCAATCAAACAGCCGGCAACTATAGGAGAAACCAATCGGAGCGCTCGGTCGCCGGGCCGGAGAGACCTACTCTTCGCTTAAATGCCCCATCTAACTCTCACTCTTGTAAGATTTCAGTTAGCCCACCGCACTAGGACCCCGACCAGAAAAGCAGAGGACCCAGGTTCCAGCCCGAGTATTTCCAGCCCAGGAAAAAATAAAAAATAAAAAAAAACTGCCTCGTGGACGTCCACGACTCCCCCCACTCTTAAAAAAAATTTAAAATTAAAAAATCGCCTGGTGGACATCCACGAGTCTCCACTCTTTTTTTCTCAGGTACCTGCCCAGGGGGACAGGGGGGAAGGGATCACAGCGGGGGGCTGGCGCCAAGGGGGAAAAGGGGGGACATTCCTGTCTCACTATAGTTGCCCCTATACTACTTCTATATCAGAATATTGGTGTAAAGATAAGCTGATACGAATCGTTTGGAGAAATAATGTCAAGGGATCGATGTACACTATAAAAAACATGCATTTTTGTGATAACAACATTACAAATCACAATCCAATTATGAAAATACGCTATATTGTTGAACAATTGAGAACATTCTTTAAAAATGCATTTTTTCCATATGAAAAATTATGTATAAATTATGTATAAATAAAAGTTTGTTATTGTTTAAAGGAAGATGTTATTTCAAACAATATGTACCGTCAAAAAGAAGCAGATTTGGGATCAAATCCTTTGTCTTGTTTGATAGTAAGATAGGCTATATTCAAAATTTACTTGTATATTCCGGGGCAAACATGATAATTTCTGAAGATATACCATCAAAATCGATAGGAAAGTCCGGATAGATAGTAATGACACTTCTTGAACCATATCTTGGAAAAGGTCACACACTCATGACCGATAATTGGTACAGCAGTCCCAGTTTATTCCTCGAGTTACATAAAAACTTAACCAACGCGTATGGAACAGTAAGAAAAAACAGTTTGGGTATACCAGAATTGAATAAAAAGATTAACGCAGAAGAATGTATTTCGTTCAACAAAAAATATATTAACCTTCAAATGGATGGACAAAAGGGAAAGGTGGATGATTTCCACCTATCATTCTCCCAATATGGTTGATACAAATAAGATACATTATCTAACAAAAGAAAAAAATAATCAAACCACAATGTGTAATTGATTACAATAACACAATGGGGGCGGTTGACAAAGTTGATCAGATTTTATATAGCTTAAATTCTACCAGGAAAAGTTTAAAATGGTACAAAAAATTTTTCTTTCATTTATTGAATTTAGCTGTATATAATACATTTATTTTATACAAGTATGTAACTGGAAGAAACTTATCTTTTTCTAAATTTCATTTGCATTTAATAAAACAAGTTTTACACTAATACCGCTCAGGTAGAATACATGAATGTAAATTAAAAGATGGAAATCCTAATAATCAGCCTTTTCGATTGATACAAAGGCATTTTCCGTCTCCATACGTAAAAAATGCAGCAATTCGGAAAAACGCAAGGCGCAAATGTGCAATAGTTGTATGTAATAGCATATGTGCTGCTCCGGCTTTTTTTTTGTCCAAACTAAGGCAAAATATGAAAAAAGTCACACAAAATATGTCAAAATACGAAAAAATAACCCCAAATATAAAAAAATAAATCAAAATAAAAAATTGGCCAAAGTAAAAAAAAATCCCCCCAAAACTAAAAAATAAAATTAAAATATAAAAAATATAAAAAATAAATCACCCCAAAACTTAAAATCATCCCAAAATCACAAAACCGCAACAATTAAAATTATTTTCACTCAGGAACTATAATGGATCGTTGTTATCTGTTAGTGACATTCTTTATTTAAGTAATCTTTAAGATTCCACATAGATGCCCCGCACTTGAAAGGCACTTGAAAAGCTAAAGGATGCTAAGTCCAAGAGATGCAGAAACTCTTGACTGGACCGCCACCAGCGCGTGCACAGTTTTCTCGAGAGCGCTCATGAGCCATTCGCTTCATATATAAGAGATAGTTCTTGGTTAATTAAAATATATGTCCAGTCAACTCTGTCTTTTCAATTTACCAACAAAACTCTATCAGAGGACTTTATAAGGGAGTTCAAAGACAGAGTTGACTGGACATATATTTTAATTAACCAAAAGCTATCAGAGAACTTCATTCTTTTTTCACGAAATCAATCATTACACTCACATTTTTTAAGTTCAGCTCAAGTCCCTCTCCCTCGAAAGTTTGATATAAACTGGTAATTTATTTGCAATAAATCCAAATATCGATCCCTCCGAGATTTTACAATCTTCGGTTCTTGAATGCATCCTTCGGACTTAGTATTTCAGACGCAGAGCATTCGACTGTTGTTCTTTGTCTGATACATTACATAAATTTCTTTTCATTTATAATAATATTAATTCATTATTCTTTTGAAAGAAATATTTATCATTTTTTGTTTTATCAATTCCCAAAAAATCCGTATGGTTCTGACCATGCTTTTTTACAGAACTTACTTTTACAAAACTCTTCATAAGTTAATTCAGAAGCCAATTCTTCATGTATTTTTTTGAGATTATCTCCAAACTCATTAAAAATAAACCATAGATTTGAATGTTTTCTAATTATAGGGTTTATTTTAGTGTATTTATGATATAATTCGAGAATACTAATATTTTTATGCTTTCCTTCACAATAATATCTTATTATTTTACTTTGATTTTTCAACATTCCATCATCAAAAATTACTAAACTATTTGGTGCACATTCTTCTACCGATAAAATTTTTTCCCAATTACCCTCAAATAAATAATCAATATCATATTTATTTTTTTCCAACTCTTGTCCTACATAAGTAGGTCTATAGATGGACTATAAACATATAATTATAAACATATAATTGTCTATATGGTAGCCATTTGTTTACGCCAAAGTTAGTAGATAAAAATGTTTTTCCACTACCTGATTCACCTAGAATTATACCACGTACTACTTCTAGAAAGAATCCACCCCTTTTATATTTATCTATAAAATTAAAATGTTTCATTTTTAAACGATGTTTGGACATTTATTAATAATAATAAATGAAAGAGTATTTAAAAAAAACGAATGTATGTTTATCGAAAAAGTTATAAGTATTTTTTTAAATGTAAAATCGGTATATCACTTAGTAAAGCAATATTTGCAACATCAGGTTTATCAGGTATTGCTGTTACACCATTATTTGCAATAAGTGCCATATCTGTTATAATTGAAATATTAGATAATGAATTCAAAACATCATTAAAATTAATTTATAGACTTAAAGAATATAAATTATCATTTAATTTTTATTGTGAGTTATTACATTTATTTGAGGTTAAACAAATATCTGAAGATGAAATTCACTTACGTGAAAAAGATTTTATTAAAAATTTGAAATACTTTTCACGTGAAAAGTACTTAAAACAAATGAAGATAAATTGTTATTCTTCAATTAAATAAATGACCGTTAGTAAAATCGATATTATTGATGAATTACACATATCAGCAAGCAGAAATTATTCAAGAAAATCTACTATTACATTAGGTGTTGATGATCTTTGGCAGGCCGATCTTGTTGAAATGGATTCAGGTAAGTTAAAGGGAATTATCCAAAATTAATAAGGGATATAAATATTTATTAACAATTATTGACACTTTTTCCAAATTTGCTTGGGCAATTCCAGTTAAAAATAAAACCGGAGAAAGCGTATCCAAAGCAATGAGTATTTGTTTTAAAAACCTATCCTATAAATCACCCAAAAATTTACAAACTGATAATGGAAAAGAATTTTATAATAAAGATTTTCAAAAACTCATGAAACAAAATGAAATTAATCATTATTCAACATATAGTGATAAAAAAGCTGCAATTGTTGAAAGATTTAATAGATCAAAGAATTTATGTGGAAACAATTCAGTATACAAGGTAATTATAAATGGGTTGATATATTACCAAATTTGGTGAATATTTATAACAATAGAAAGCATAGAACTATAGGAATGACACCGTGTGAAACGTCTGAAAAACTAAGTCCAAAGGGTGTGTCTAAAAAACTAAGTCCGAAGGATGCGCCTAAAAAGCATCTGAAGATGCGATTCAAAGTTGCCGATTATGTAAGAATTAATATATTAAAGCATATGTTTGAAAAAGGATATACGGCTAATTAGTCAACCGAAATATTTGTAATAGATAAAGTTTTTAAAAACATACCTCCATATGATCATATTAAAGATATAAAAGGTGAAAATATTAAAGGAACTTTTTATGAATAAGAACTACAAAAAACTAAAATTCCATCTAACATCTATTTAGTTGAAAAAATATTAAAAAGAAAAGGAAATAAAGTTTATGTTAAATGGCTAGGCTTTGATAATACGCATAATCAATGGATAAATAAGAAGGATCTAATCATTTCTTAATAAAAAATTTCCCATAATAAATGTGTAACGATACGACCATCGTTACGCGGCCGTTCATCCGCCGGACGCCGCGAACCAACCGCCGTCCCACGCTCACCAGTCAAGAGACCATTTGAGCGAAGGCGCTACGCGCCTTATTATATTTTAAAGCGGTGAGCGAAAATAAATATGTAATAATATTTGTTTACTTTTATAACCGGGTCGGCACACCGTACCGGAGCTCGGCTCGCGCGCTCGGGAAACCGCTCCGACCGTTTCCGAAACTTCCCGAGCCGCGGTCGGGCTCAACCGAATTGTTGGAAAACAATTATCGCGCCGACGCGATACCGCCGACGCCGGGTATAAAAAGACGCTCCACCGGCTAAAAGAGAGAATCTCATCCGCGCTCTGAAGTCGGCAAGACGCTCAGAGCAATCCAGAGACCTAGACGCTTACTAGCAAGATCGAGGTTGGGAGTACTCCGCCTCTGCTGGGCTTTCCCAGCATCTCGCCAAAAGTAAGCGCTCCTAACAAAATACCGAACGTCCGGCAACTACTCAAGCGGTGGGAAATTACCCGCCACCGACGGATATTCCCGTCTGCCGAACGCTCCCGATCCGCTGCAACCCATCCTTGCAAATCCAGAACAAATATCGCGAAGCATTCCGCGCACCAGCATAAAGCCGACAGAAACTCGCCATTGATACGGCGACGGAATCCACACGCGTAGGGCCGTGAGACCGCCCTACGCTCCGAATTTGGCAACGCGCGATTCGCTAAGACGCGAGGCTCCCGCCCCTCGCGCAAGCATTACCGCGCGCCATTACAATTACCCGGCCGCCAGGTGCTACCACCCATCGACGCCGGGTATCGATAACCGCACGCGTTCGATTTACCGCGCACGATCGCGCCGTTCACGAGTGCCCTCCCGCGTGCACTCGAGCGCATCACGCACCGAAATCGCACCACCGCTGTGCATCCGCATTTCCGCCCGACCTACGGACACGCACTCGCGCGTCACTCACGGTCATCCGTAAGATACACGCAGCCTTACGCTATATATATATTATATACACATACGACACACTGTATACACTCGCAACCATACGTCATTTATACGCACATTCATACGCGATACCGCGTACTCGCATCCGACACTCATTCCATACTTACGCGCTTATACATTTATACACACTCACTCACACCTTGTACATATTCTCAGACGTAAATAAACACATTTATTTATTGTACACCCGGCTACGATACTTGCTATACCCTTCCGAGCCCTGATCCCGGCCGAGCTATCCAGAAACAGCGCTCGGAAAAATCCGACCGTTACAAATGGAAAGAAAATGTTCCACGTGTCAAATCAATAAACCGCATTCTGATTTTGTTAAAGCAAAAAAATTAAAATATGGAATTAGTTACACGTGCTATGAATGTAAGAAACTTTGAAATGAAAAAATTACTTGTGATGTATGCTTTAAAGAAGTTCCAAAACGATGCATGACTAGACATTTTAAACTAGAATGGCACATGAAATTAGAGAAATTTATTAATAAAAAATTACTAGAAAATGATGAAGTTTTGATTCTCTTTCACAAATTTATGAATGATAAGAATGTTAACTCTGCAAAAATATATTGATAAAAAATTTTCCCATAATAAATGGGCTCATTATTCGAACAATTTCCTTTTCATGAAGATGCTTTTTCTCAACCAGAAAAAAGGAAAGATGGAATTAATCAAATAAATAAATCAATCAAATAAATAAATTAATCAAATAAATAAATCAAAAGACTTCAAAGAATTATCAAACGTTGTTGAAGAAAAAGAAGAAGAGGTTGTGAGAGCTAACGGTGCATGGAATGACATGGTTGTTGATTGTACATTCTATTCGGATGTAAATAGTAATGATTTAAGTATATTTCTTAGAAGAACCAAATATACGTAGAAAGATACGTAGAAGATAAAATACGAACTGGATTTAGAAGACATATGAGTATAATAATAAAATTAGTTGAAAAGTTCCAATATCATGTATTGGATATATGTCATAATGTAATTGACTCACACACACATTATTTTCATAGTTATTGTGAACATATTTTATCTCGGGATATGATTTCTGATATAATACCATTTATGCATGATGCAAGACAGAAATTTACAGAAATTTGCTAACTTTAATGCAAAAAATACAAAGTTTACTTTCGATAGAATTATTCAACTTGATTTACAGTCCAATAAATATACCCCTCTTCGCGGTGGAACTTATGTTAAATTACTCAAATACATTATATCAAAAAAATGCTGTATTAATGTTAACAATACTAAATACCTATATATATATATATATATATATATATATATATATATATATATATATATATATCGTTATTATATTATATTTATTAAAGATTACAGCAGAAATAGTTGGAAAAATATATGATACATATTTTATACGTTGAAGCATATGGTAAGTGTGATTTTTTTATCCTTTATTGTTGTAATATATATATATATATATATATATATATATATATATATATATATATATTGTGTAATACATGTTATAATTAAAACTTTTTTTTGCATGTATAAAAGAATAAAGAAACATGAGGGCAAAAAGAAAATGGTATCATCGTTACACATATTGGCAGCAAGGTTGCGTCACACTTAAAATGTGTATACTGACAGCAATGTTGCCCCTTATATTCTTTGAAGACAAAGGATGATGGACATCCTCAAATTTAAGAAAGAATATATCGAGAGTACAAGCAAGAATGAAAATAGAATTTTAAAAAGAAAGAAGAATATAAAGAAATACAATTTACTCTTATTTTTTTTTTTAATTAAAATGTTTTATTATATATATATATATATATATATATATATATATATATATATAAAATAATAATATATATATATATATATATATATATATAATAAAACAATATATATATATATATATATATATATATATATATATATATACAGGGTGTCCGATAATTCACGGATTACCCTTTAAGGGAAGGTAGAGGATGTTATTCTGAATAGAAAAGTCCTGTACCATTTTGTGATTTTCTCAATATTTAAGAAAATATTAATTTTAAAAGATCAGCCAACGAAGTGCCGCGAAAAGCTCGTGGCGCGAAAATGCCTCCCACTGTCAATTGATACTCGATCCGCGGCGAAGCAATGGGAGGAGCAGTTTGCGAGCATGCTTCGCTATGGTAACCAAAAGAAATACACACATAATGCGCGCTCCGTTTTATGTATGTGATCTTTTCATTATGTGTGTATTTTTTAGGACTTTTCTATTCAGAATAACACCCTCTACTTTCCCTTAAAGGGTAATCTGCGAATTATCGGACACCCTGTATATATATATATATATATATATATATATATATATATATATATATATACAGGGTTGGGAACATTATTCTATAAAAGTAACGCATTACCGTTACCGTTATTTTTTGTAAAAAGTAACTCGTTACCGTTATTCGTTACTGATTTTAAAATGTAATGCGTTACCGTTACCGTTAGTTAAAAAAGTAACGATTCGTTATTTTCTATGGTCACAGTTAGGACAGAAAAATATATCTCTCTTTGTCGATTCTCCTTGCATGCGCCATGGCTTCTTCATTAGTATAAGCCTATGCTTTCAGCGCTTTTATATCGAAATAATTTTATCCAATCAAGAATAATGCGCGTGATCAGCGCGCAATTTATTGAATAAATATAAGATAATAGAAAACCAAAAAGTAACGATAAAAGTAACGACTAATTCGTTATCGTTATTGTAAAAAAGTAATGACGTTACCGTTATCGTTACAGACAAAAAAAGGTAACGATCGTAACCGAAAAAAGGTAACTGTAACGGTAACGACGTTACAAGTAACGCGTTACTTCCCAACTCTTTATATATATAAGATATATTGATAAAATTTTGAAAAGAATTAAAAACCTTACACATATATAATACATAAACCACATATATATATAAACACCACGTGGTGAAAATGGAGGAGGATGAAAATGGAGAGCGACAAAATGGTGACTTTTGAGGATGTGGCATAAAGAAGGAGGAGGGGTAGATCGAAATTGAGATGATTAGATGATGTATTTTGACATTCTATGTTCCAAATTTTCAATTTTTTTTTATTCTTTTTTGTCCCATGTTTTTTCCCTGTTTGTCTATCCTGTCCAAGGCTCTTGTCCTGTGGCTTTGTAACAATAAGTTTTTTATGGTGTAAGATTGTTAGCCTTACGCCCAATCGCCTTTTCGGAGGACCATTTCTCTTATTCTCGTCCGCTCCCTGACCTCGCTTTCCATTGGAGTTGATTACCCAATCTCTGGCTCAATGTCTAAGTTATTCAGGTTATCAGGGCTCACCAACTTGGCGGTGAGGATTGGAATTGGGTAGAAGAGGCTATGTGTTGTTAGCTTGTTTAACATCCTATGGTGCACATGCATTTTCTATTTAGGCACCATTGTAGTTAATTACTTGTCACAAAAAATATAGAGATCTCTAAAATTTAATGATAAAGGAGAAAATAATTCTTAGCATCTTTTTGTATTACATAGATATCGTGTTAGCTCTCAATCACGCTGGTATTCTCTTCCTTCCCAATACGTTGCCAAGTGAGAAAGAGAGAGAGAGAGAGAGAGAAGTCGCTTGAATTTTTTATATTATATATATATATATATATATATATATATATATATATATATATATATGTATGTATATGCGTGCTTGTAAATGTTTGCGCTCGCGGAACAAATGTTAACGTCGTATGTACACTAACTTTATAATTATAATTTATTCTTTAAGTGCGCTGATGGTGGTCCAAAAAATAGCCGAAACGTCCGTTCTGTAGTCCTTTTGCAAAGTCTTTTTTTTTGTAAAGTTTACCTTCCAATAATAAACTTTATGCGCTACTAATATCCGCGCTTGGCTCTCATTGCCTTATATACATATTTTTTTATTTATTCTTCTAAAAATCTTTATTTATACATATTTAAAAAAAATTATATTTAATCGCAATATAATTAAAGTAGTAGAGCATACAGCTAAAATAAAGTTAATTATAAAATAAAAACTCTATTTTAGCTATATGCTCTATTACTTTAATTATATTGTTATTTATTAACCCTTTCGCTACTACGAGCGACTATAGTCGCTCTCCATGTGATGCCACTCAGGTACTACGGGCGACTATAGTCGCTTTCCATGTGATGCCGCTGAGATACTACGAGCGACTATAGTCGCTCCCGCTAAAGATGTCGCGTAATTGTATATATGATAAGCACCTGCAGTTGCTATGCACAGAGTATCTCACTCTGGACATGCCGCGTGAGTCTTTTGTTTTGCATCATTTGTTTTTTACGGGCTTCAATAATAAACCAAATGCCTCGATCATCAGTCTTACGACACCGGCTCGAACGGTCTGTGCGAATTACGTTAGTGCTTACTGCAGGAATATAATAAATTTAAGTTTTCTTCCAAGAACATATAAAAAGGTATTTTTTATTGTTTGTCAAATTTGGGTAGCTTTGTTGAGATTAATTATTTATAAACAGATTTTATCCGCCCCTCAGAAAGATGTCGAATAACAGAAAAAGACAAATTGACATAAATCAGAATTTTTTGGATCTGTCAGAAGATGAGCAAATAAATTCAAATTTGATACGGGAAAGACGCACCCAAAATTGTAAAAGATTTCGGCAAATCATATCCAGCACGTCTGAATCCGAAGAAGATACTTCAACGGAATCTGGCAGAAATCTGACAGAAATTACATAGACGAAAGAATTATTCCGGCCAACTATTCATAAGTTTAGTTCCAAACATTCGGGAATAAAAGCATCGATTAGTTATTCAGCATCGATTTTAGAGTTTTTTCAATTATTTTGTTCTGAAAACTTTATAAATTTCATTGTCAGCACAACACACGATTATCGGAATAACCTTGATGAGAATACTAATAACGTAAATTATCAAAGCACTTCTGTCCCTGAGATGTATTGCTTTCTCGCCGTCAAATTATTAATGTCGCGAAATAAAAAACTGACATGTTCTGAGTACTGGTCTAACGACATATTGTTGAAGAGCAACATTTTTGGAGAAGTTATGAGTAGGGATAGATTTCTATATTTGTTAAAAATCTTACATTTTAACACGAATAATGTAACTGCGGATACTGACAAATTATATAAAATACGGGAAATTTGCGACAAGCTCCGACAAAGTTTTCAGCAGGCGTTTTATCCATTCGAAAACCTATGTATTGATGAGAGTCTGCTTCTTTACAAAGGCAGATTATCGTTCAAGCAATACATTCCTTCCAAGAGAAATAGATTTGGAATTAAATCCTTCATTTTGTGTGATACCCATTCTGGGTTTGTGCAAGATTTTATTATTTATAATGGATCACTGACTATAGTAAACTCTGAAAATGAATTTATCGGAAAATCGGGCAATGTGGTAATGGAATTATTAAAACCTTACTTAGGTAAAGGCCACACATTATACGTGGATAATTGGTATACTAGCCCGGCACTTTTCATTCTTTTACATAAAAACGGAACTAACGCATGTGGAACTGTCCGAAAAAGACGAAAAGGCATGCCGATTTTCCAAGATAAATTAAATACTGGTGAAGCGAGTTTCCGCTCTTCTAAGCATTTACTAGCAATGAAATGGTGTGATAAGAGGGAAGTCTATATGCTATCTTCTTGCCACAATCATGAATTTGTTAATACAAAACTTCATTACCGAACGCAAGAAATAATAAAGAAACCAAAGTGTGTTGTCGACTACAATCGTTTGATGGGAAGTGTGGATAAAGCAGATATGGTTATTAGCACCATACACTCCCAACGCAAATCCTTGAAGTGGTATAAGAAATATTTCTTCCATTTAATCGATATGTGCGTTTGGAACGCTTTTTGCCTGTACAAATTAAAAACTAGCAAACAAATCTCTATGGCAAAATTTCACCTGGAGTTAATTCGGCAACTTTTACATCATTATTTATCAAACTATAAGAAAAATGTCGAAAATAAATCAGGACAAACGAATCCGCTTCGCTTGACTGGAAGGCACTTCATGTCGCTGTACACAAATGAAGCAACAAAACGTAAGAACCCGTTGCGAAAGTGTGTAGTCTGTACTAAAAATGATAAGAGGAGGGAATCGCGATATCAATGTAAGATTTGTGATGTTGGCCTATGCGCAACACCGTGTTTTGAAAAATACCACACGCAGTATCATTATTAAAATCAATTCTAAACATACGCTTATATCATGTTGTATAATATTATTATATTGTGTAATATCATTTGATCTCAGTAATTAAAAGTGTGCATGTTAATAAATTATAAATACTCTATAAATACTCTGTTTTGAAACAAGTTTTTTCGTCGAAAGCACCAGCCAAGAATGCAGATTACAATAAGGCGTTGATGCGACCGCTGCGATCGGTTGCGTGCACCGTGCACTGTTTCGGTGTAGCGCGCCGTACTGCGGGAGTACCGCGGCGGAGATCCGCCCCGTAGCGAAAGGGTTAAATATAAAATTTTATTATCTTGTCGGTATCTTTTTATTTTTCCGCTGGAAAATTTTACCATAAGAGATATCTATCGAATTTTTGTTACCTTCAGGAGACCAACGTCGTTCATCACCAATCTTTTTGCGTCTTTCTCACGATTAATTGTAAACATAATTATCAACAAGTGACTAACAATAAGTGTTTAAGATGGCGCAAGGTGCTCTGTTTGTTGAACGATTCATTTTTATCATCAATCGACAATCATTGCTGCATCTTCGTGGAAGGAAGAAATCGTGGAGTCGACAGGACGTAACACATACATACACTGATGCGTATAAGCATAACTGTATCACTAGCAGTTGTGTAGAACAAGTTAAACTGAATATAAAAATTGTATTTTGCGATTTTTGCAATAATTTCTGTGAAATGAAACACACTGAAATTAATAATCTAGCAATTAATAATTAATTAATAATCAAGTTTAATTATGTGTTACGTCTAACAATCACGTAACAGTAGAATGTTCTTTCTCGCCGCGTACTTACATTTGAATGGATTAGCCAATTTTTTTTAAACTGATTTCTCATTAATTATGGCAAAAATTGTAAAATAGAAAAAAACTTTTCTAATAGATATAATTCGCTGTACACGGTGGTACGGTTATTAGCGGACACACAACGTACCCATATATATATATATATATATATATATATATATATATATATATATATATATATATATACAGGGTGTCCGATAATTCGCGGATCACTTTAAGGTAGAGGGTGTTATTCTGAATAGAAAAGTCCTGTATCATTTTGTGATTTTTTCAATATTTAAGAAAATATTAATTTTAAAAGATCAGCCAACGAAATGCCGCGAAAAGCTTGCGGCGCGAAGATGCTTCCCACTGTCAACTGATACTCGGTCCGCGGCGAAGCAATGGGAGGAGCGGTTTGCTAGCGTGCTTCGCTATGGCAACCAAAATAATTACACATATAATGAAAAGATCACATACATAAAACGGAGCGCGCACTGCCTCCAATTAATCGATATTTGTTCGGCGAAGCATCCACAGAGCTATTTATTTTAGAATGCTTCGTTAATAAATGATGCTATTTTGTCCATCATTGTGATATGAGAACCTTCTATGTAATGAATTTGCACTGCACTTTCAGTAATCTAAAAGTAATTTCTATTAAAAAAATATCTTAAAAATGATAAAATGTGTTACGCTTTAATAAAAATGTTACCTTATGTAAACCATAATCCTCTTCAGGAAAAGTGAAAGGTGTAAGTGTAGGTTTTAATAATATTACAGATGATTTTATGCGTGACAATAAAGATATATCATAATCTTGTGCAGCAATTATATGATCGTAAACCGTTGTACATAAGAGTTTTTGATTTTCAACACTTAATATATTAATCTTCTCCGAGAAGCGAGCAGTAATTAGTTCTAATTTTTCCTCCCATGTACTGCACTCTTTCAGGTCTAATGCAATCTGCAAATAATGTAAATAATGTAAATATTCTATTTTTAATACAATAATAAGAAAGTTTATATTGTATTTTCTGGAGATACTGTACGTCTATATTCTTATTGCTTAACTATTTTTTTTATATTTTTGAACTACGTAAGTCAAATTACTTTATCTTTTAATTATTAGCAATAACTTGTAATCAAGAATTACTGTTATAAATTGACACCCATTTTACATATATTCTGAAATATACTCTACATTTCAATCGTAAATATTATATAATTCTTAGGTACTGTTATTATTATTATCATTTTGACTTATCAATAAAATGTTAAAAACATCTTTCTGTAATCTGTATTATATATAAAATAAGATAATAAAACATATTTTATCATTTAAAAATATATATAAGACTTTTATAACAATATTCAAATAATTTAATAATGTATTTTATATACTCTTTTATATTAACTGTATGTAAACCCAATTAGTTAAATTTTATAATAAAAAGTCATAATGTGGTTTTGATAATTGACTAACCATTTCATTGTCAGATTCGAGATATAGTTTTAGAAGATAAAGTAAAATATCATTTTGCAATTCTTGTTGCGAAGTATGATTAAAATATTTTTTATTCAAAAATTTTATCCAATCAGGTGCTCCATCTATAAGTATTAACCGTCCAATGAAATTCTTAGCTTCTAATAATCTTGCTAATTCGATAGCAATTAAGGATCCAAATGAATAACCCACTATTAAAAATTCTTTTTGATCTTTCATTTTCTCCATTACATACTAAAAAATAAACATAAGAATATGAGATAGTATGTAAAAAAAGTGTTAAAATGTGTATAATCAAATACTGTTGTTTAAATACACAACAATTTAAATAAAAATATCAAACAGATTAGCTTATAATTTCGTACAAGCAGAAGATATGCAGCTGATTTCATTACTGAACGAGTAACATCCGGCATATTGCATCGTGTTGCAAACACATTGCCATAGATTTAATTTTCGATTCCATCAGTTTATATACGCTTGCAGATCCGTCGACTCCTGGTATAAAAAATATTATGTTTCCAGTAACTTCCCTTTTTGTATCAAGTTCTACATAAATATTTGGATTTAAGTCAGAATCCTTAAGTTTTTGTGTAAACATTTCAAAACTGTCTAAAATATTTGTAGCAGCTTCAGTAACATCATACGTCTTTCCTTGCTCGGTTGCATTTATCATTTTTCTAAGCGCAGCAAAATTGAGGTTTCGAATATCTTGTTCTGTCAATAAAATATCAAATTCTCTCTCTAAGGTTTGTTTAATTTCTACTGCCATCATTGAATCCATTCCTAGTTCAGCCAATAATACATTTGGCGCCACTATGTTTAAATTTTTAAATCCTATTTTAAAATTAAAATATTTTGATTTGATTTTAATCAAACATAATTTTCTTTTAAAACAATATAATAATTATTAAATCTTACATTTCTTGTAATATTTTTAATGCATAATGTTTTGTTATAAAATTTTTATATTACAGTTGCTACATAAACTTACCCATAATATTTGCAACTGCTTCAAGTGGATTCATTGCTTGGCTAGATTTTTTCTTCTCAGCAACAACCATACTGCTTACAATTGACCGATCTTGTAGCAGAAATACTTCTAATGTGTCCAAACAAGAAGATATTTTTTGTTGCAATGTACCTCCAATAACAAGTTCTTTGTGATCTTGTCGCATATCTGCGATAAGCCCAACTTCACCAATTGCGCCCCACTGTATAGCCAAACCATGTAAACCTTCTTTTTTTCTTCTTTCACAAATTCTTTCCATTACGGAATTTGCCATTCCGTAATTTGTTTGGCCTGCGTTACCTCTTCCGCATGAAACGGAAGAGAAAACGACAAAATGTCGAAGTTGAGTGCAAATAGTTCTCGATAATTCGTCCATCTTTTTCGTTGTCCATGCCTTTGACACGAAGGTTTCTTCGAATGTTTGTGGGGATTGATTCTTAAATATATCATCTTTCAACACAACTGCGAGATTGAATATAGCATCTACAGGACCTTGTTCTTCGGCAAATTTTAATATATATTCACAGTCTCTATATCTCGAAGTATCAACAGCTGTAACGATTTGTATATTTACACCGTAAGATTGCCATAACGTTACTCTTGATCGCTGATAACCGTTTTTTATTCCAGTTCGCGAGGTTACTACTAGATTTTTTGCATCACGTAGAATCAACCAATCAATTAATTCTAAACCAAAACCACCTAGACCACCTAAAACGATATAGCATTTGCGTTCCAGGCAGTAGTACCGGGGATGTGCAAGTATAGGCGCATCCAAGGGTTCATTTTCCTTTCGAATTTTTATTATTATCTGCAAATAATATTGATCAATAAAATATTATATTATATTTTGAAATATATATATATATATATATATATATATATATATTATATCATATATACATACATACATAACTTATATGTAACTTGTCTCACCATCTTCATACAATAATTTATTCTAGGGATAAAATAGAGTTTACAATTATATAAAATTGTACAAAGATTTTGAGGCTGCAATGTTTTTCATAATTATAAATGATCAAAGTTTACAATTGCATACATGCTATTGCATACATCTCGTGCATACACGCGTACTAATCTGTCATTTGTTATTAATTTTATAAACCAGGTAATATTGATTTTTAGCACAGCTATTTTATTGTTTTTTATATATGATAATTACCTCAAATTAACAAACTATACTTGTATATAAAATCTTTAATTCTTTATTAAATAATAATTAAAAATATTGATTAATTATTATATTATTATTTATTTTGATTATATGGGTTTTGATATAAGTTTAGTACAAATTTATTTGTTTTTTTATCTGTAACCAATAACAGATGACAAATCAGTATATGTATCAATATAACTAAGAATTGGAGGATATGAATTGTATGCAATATTGTTAGCAATAATCACTTATAATTAAAAAATTATTGCAACATTGATATTTTTGCATTAGAATTTTTGACTCTATTTTAATTCTACAATACATTAGTATTATATAAAGTTTGTGACCATATATGTATATATAAATTGATTCTAATATCTCTGTTTATATAATGAAATAATTATATAAAAATTATAAATGTAAATAAAATTTAATAATAATTTTAATTAAATTAAAATAATATATATAAATATAAGTTTAAATATTAAATAAATCAGTTTATTTGATTTTTTAATAATCTCAGGAATTTTATAACTTTTATTAAAAAAATGATTCTGTCAAAAACTATTTTGTTTTCTCCAATTTATAAAATTTAATAAGAAAGTAAAGGTAAAATAATTTAATAACAATTATTTACAAAAGATATTAGAATCAATTTTATAAAAAAAAATTAAAATTAGGATAATTATTCATATATATATATATATATATATATATATATATATATATATGTATATGTATGGTGTGTAAAGCAAAAAATCTAACAATCTCTGAAAAATAAGAACGCAGTCTTTTGCTTATCTTTACATTTTATTACAATTTATTATATTTGTATTTTAAAATAGTAGTTAGAAGAGTAGTTAGTCAGTTATTATAATATTTCACATCAAATGCGTTTTGCATGTGCGCTTTGGTTAAATATATATATGTCAGAGGTGATCATATTTATGAGCTGTATATGTATATATATCATATCATATATGCGTATTTGCATGTGTGCTTTGTGTGTAAAGCAATAAATGCCAGCAGTCTGTGAAAAATAAGAACGCAGTCTTTTGCTTATCTTTATATTTTATTACAATTTATTATATTTGTATTTTAAAATAGTAGTTAGAAGAGTAGTTAGTCAGTTATAATATTTCACACCAAATGCGTTTTGCATGTGCGCTTTGGTTAAACAATAAATGCCAGAGGCGATCAATTCGTGTGCTGGTTGTTTCACACAAGATACGATTTGCATGTGTGTAAAATAAATGCCAGAGGCGATCAATTCGTGAGCTGGTTGTTTTTTCATATCAAATGCGTTTTGCATGTGCGCTTTGGTTAAACAATAAATGCCAGAGGCGATCAATTCGTATGCTGGTTATTTCACACAAGATGCAATTTGCATGTGTGTAAAATAAATGCCAGAGGCGATCAATTCGTGAGCTGGTTTTACATGTGCGTAATGATTGTAATAAAATATTTTAGAGGCATTTTTGTTATCAATATATTTTCTAATGTATTATATTTACAAAAGACTGCATTTGTTTTTCAGAGATTTAATTTTTTCCAAGAATATATAAAATGAATGATCTTATTTTTGTAGCTATATTTTACAAAATACTTATCCATTAATTTTTTTTACAGGCGACAGTTATTGAAGCTAGTAAAGACCCAAGAAATGACTCTCGGCACACTAGCATTACTGAGGGTACTAATGAATCTATAAATTTGCAAAATTCGGTTGAATTACTTCCCGATGGAATGGATTCAATAATTAGTACCCAAACAATGCCGTGCCTTGAGTTAAATACAGGTATTTATAAAAATGTTGAATTTTGCGAAGATAACAATAATTTTGTTATCGAAAACGGCCTTCTGGATACAAATCGTATTCATGAAAGCATGCCTGAAGGCCGTCGCATTGTCGACATTTCTTTTATGTGGAATGAAATCCACAGAACTTTCAATAATCATGCGCGAGGAATAGAGTGCCAATTTAAAGATTGGAAACTCATAAATTCTCGTCGTCGTGGGTTAATGACACAGTTGTTCTTCAAATGCCAAATGTGTAATTATGAAGCCAACATCTGGTCAGAACCCACAGAGCCGGAAACATTGGACATTAATACAGCCGCTGTAGCAGGAACTGTTACAACGGGAATTGGTTTTGCCCAGCTAGAAGAGCTGTGTGCAGCCATGAATGTTCCTTGTATGTCCGAGCCGACTTATATAAAATACAGAGAAAATTTAGTCGATGATTTTCAAAAAACAGCCATGGAAAATATGAAATTGGCTGGCGAAGCTGAAAAGCAACTCGCTATTGAAAAAAACGAAGTTATAAACGGTATTCCGTATATAACAGTCGTAGCGGATGGTAGTTGGATGAAGAGATCGTACGGCAGTGGCTACGATTCTCTTTCCGGTATTAGAGCCATAATTGGTTACCACACGGGAAAGATTCTCTTTGTTGGTATCCGCAATAAATTTTGCACGCTATGTAATATAGCTGAGCGAAACGGTATAGAACCAAATGCTCACAAATGCTATAAAAATTTTGATCGAAACGCAAGCTCCACAAGCATGGAGAGCGATGCGATCGTAGAAGGTTTCAAATGTAGCCTTGAAATGCATGGTCTGATTTATAAAACGGTTGTTGCCGATGGTGACAGTAGCGTTTATCAGGCCATTCTTGATAACAGACCATATTCTTTAGTTAGAATAAAAAAAATTGAATGCACTAATCATTTGCTTCGTAATTTATGCAAGAAGCTAAAAGCTGTGGCTCAATCAAAAATGCGTAGACAGCGTGGCTTTGTACAGATGCGAAATGTTGCGCTCACTATAACTTTCGCTCTCATATAATTTAGAAAAGTCATTGCTGAAAGCCATTTCTGTAAATATTGAGTATTGTATTATCATTATTATTATCTTTTCTGTTTTTTGCAAAAAACTATATTAAACTAAAAATTAACATATTGAATTTAATGAACATACGTTTTTTTCAGCTTATCAGTATTGGATCGCGAAACGCATCTACATTTATATGCGATATAAACATTTACTCTGAAAACGTATAGAAGCCATAATAAAGAAGCCTATTCCATTGTGCAAGACATAGAAATTACTTTCTGCATTATAAAAAGAATGGCTGTATTTTAAAAAATATTTGATTATATTTTATATTTATAATTGCAATCTTTATTACTTATGTAAATATATAAATTATATATATTATTTATACAAATAAATATATGTTTAAACATATTTTTGTTCATTTTTATATTTCTAAAAATTAATTTTGTAATTTATTAATTTTAATAATAAATTAAATATAAAAATAAAAAAACAGATTACATTTTTACCGATCGATAATGCCATTTTGTTTTTTAGTTTTTCGAGGGTACTATATCAGATGAAGCTAAAAACATTATATCAAAAAATAACATAAGAATTTAACGACCCTGCCGGAGTGCGGTACTGCGATAGATTCGCGTATATACAAAAAAGCGGCCAAAGACCGACGCGCAACGATGCGATAGATCCGCGGACATTTAAACGGCGGCCAGAGGCCGATGAACGGTTTGCTTGGTATTCGGCATTCGCTGTAGTGTTTTCGGCGTCGGTTAAGGGAGGCGTTGCGGATTCCCAGCCTCTTGCAGCCGGATGCGTTTGTTTGCGGAGCCAGATGGTCAGGTGTTAGAACCGTACGTCTCGAGCGGGCTCGAGGGGAACGGCGAACTCGTCCGCTCCTTTTTGTATACGGCAGTTGAGATGGATTCGCAGGCGAGGAGAGGCCAAGAATTCTCGGCGGAGACTGCGAATTCATCAATCTCCTTTTCTTTGCTGTTCTGCGATTTTGGGTCGGGTCTGATAGTAGCTGCAATCATACGACTCTAACGGATGCAGGTACTGGTCTGGCACCGAGAAGAAATTTTCTCTTTTAGACCCGGTAAAACGATATCTGCGTTTAACGTCACTCGGTGAAGAAAACGACGCGGGATTTTTGGCGCAGGACGCTCGGCGACGCTCGGCAGCGTTTGTAACGGCGATCATAACGGCCATGTAATAATCGTTTAAAATAGGGGCGCCTCTGACCCTGTTCGGTGTTCGCCGGATGGCAGACTTCCGACGGGCGACATGTCGGGGATGATAGAGGCATCGTTCCAACCTGAAACACATGTACAATGATCACGTGAATACCGACATGTCATACGATAAATTTTGCACGATGTGTCGCGATTGTTTGCAGCGCAAGTATCGATAGTAGACAAAGACAGCTCGCTCAACGATGGTCGAGACAGAAAAGATTTAACGAATTCGCAATATCGCAAAACGATTAGTCGCTGTACCTCGTTGAAGTAAAATGTGAGATCGACATTCTGCCGATATGGCTGGGAACTAGGATATTCGTGAGCGCGGGAAGATTGCGAAAATGAGCAAATTGATTCGCAAGAAACATCGCGCTTTAAAGACTAGTCGAGGAAGATATCATGTTGGACAGGCACTTTAAACTTCTTATCGAACCGCTATGTCAACAACTCTAGCTTGATCGCGATAAAAAACGAGCCGAGGAGTTGATGAATAAACACGGTGATCGAGCTGTATATATGCAAAAGCATGAGGAGGATGCGACACCAAGAAAGAGAGAAAAACGATTTGATACTTGACTGGATCGCTCCGACACCGCATCGAAACAATCGGACACTCCTGGATGTACCGCCGATAACCGCCGATAACCGCCGAACACCGTCCACAACAGTAAGAATCGTACAATCTACGATATCCGAATTACTCGTAAGCGAGGGTATTTTCGGAACCATAGACGACTCTTTCGAGACGTCCGAAATTTGAAATCAGTTGCAAACGCCTGAAGATCAAGAAATGTTGCGAGAGCAGTTAGGTCCACTGAGGCAAAAATAGATCTGACCTATCTTAAGCGGGCAATCGAAAGAGCGATATAGACACGTGTACTTTATCTACAACGGCCAGAATGAATTGATATTCGGAATAATAAACGTTTTGACGTGGATAACGCAGATAGTATTATTATCGACAGCGTACGATACTCCGGTACACCTGGTCTTTACGAGTTGATCTTCAAGAAAATTCCCATTTCATCTATGCAGAGGAAACGTACAAGAGCATTGTTCTCGATGAGCGCGCATAAACACAATCACGATGCGCACGGTTGATTACGAGGCGACAAGGAATATAAGTAACGGGCCGCTTCACGAACGGTTTGGTGCGCGGACAGCGTAATCGGGATCAAGGATCGTGAAGGGATGAGACATGATGAAGACTACTGTCTTAGTAAGATCTAATTGTGTCGTTTATTTGCCTCTATCGGCAATAGTCAGTGTACAATAATTAATATCGCGGTATTACAGCGAGAATTAGACGGGCGTATGTATGCGAAATTGCGCGGCATAATTCAGTGACGCGGGGCGCGCGATAAAGTGAGCGCGTGAACAGAAGATAACACAGCGCAGATCGATGATGCGGAGCGCGCGGTAATGTAGGTGGTGGAAGCTGTTATGCGCGATAATTGATATTTAGCGCGCGACTGATATTCGGTTCAAAATTTTTATTTTCAATAAATGCGAGATCGTACAATAATTCGCGATTGGATAATAATTAAATGCTTAAGGCCAGTTGGTCAGCGCGGACTGCGGTAGAGCGGTCGATTTAGGGCGTCGATGATAGTGACGTGGCGCAACCCTCAGATTTTTTCGATTTGGTAGGCTGTGCACGGGGGTCGGGTGTAGGACCGTAAGGCTTGAATATACTCGAGGAGAACGAGAGCGAACACGTCCGCTCTTGTGCTATACGGAAGTGTCGGAAAGGATTCGTATTTGGAGCAGATGCCGAGAATTCTTGGCGAAGGATGGGAATGCGTCCTCCTTTTCCTTATCTTCTTACGTTTTTGAAAATCTCTCTTGCGTACAGCAACGAGCGGAATCAGAAACTCGTCTATCCAAAAGTAAGATCTATTGCCTCTATAATAACGGTTCTTACATCGTTTATCTTCATTCCCTCGGTGCTGGAGAAAACGACAGCATTTTGCTTATACGGCGCTCGGCGCTATTCGGGCACGCTTGGAATCGTTCGGTTTTTCGATAAGCCGTATCGACGGTCGTTTGACGGCCGTCCAGCCATTATCGAGATTAAGAAAGACGCTGAGCGCCTCGGCCCCTGCCTGGCTGGTCGCCGAGCGGCAGATTTCCGGCTGGGCGACATTCCGAGAACGATGGGGGATGCGTCGTTACAAATCGTTACAAAGAAATAATTGCACCGATAATTGCACAAATAATTGATGTCGATCAAATTGAAAAAGAAAAAATCTGGAAAAAGAGTATTTATGCCTCATGCGATGACGCTAACCGACTGTTAGATTGATTACGTGCACTGAAATGACCCCAAAGAACTGGTGGATTGTCTACGATTGCTTAACGGTTCACACCAAGCGGATCATAACAGCGACGACATTGAGATTTTTTTTGATCATCGAGAAACTTCGCGAAGCCAGCATTATTATAAATTAAACGGTCTCGACAAAACTAATCAATCGACCGGCGTGACCCGCATAATTCAACAAATTTGAATTATTTGAACGAAAATGATGCAAGCGATCATAGATTAGAAGGTACATGCGCAAAAACGCTCTATGTCGCGTCGTTACGGACAATGAGATAGCGCAAGATTCACCGTAAAACCACCTGATACCGCTGTCAACAATTATAAGTGAATCAGCGCATTAGAACATTGAGGAATCAACAGAAAGAGGCAGACTGCGTTCGAGAAGGACGTGAGAGCACAGATTATGGTAAACAAGTTTTGATGTGCAAATATCATTAGATTAGAAACAGAGAGAAGCCTGAGAATGTCTATCCCGGCGTTTTTCGTACGATAACTCTTGGTCCCATACAACAGCGCCTCTACATCCATTTTACAGCCGCTTGGAACTAGAAGGCCACGTCCATTTTCAGGCAGGATAAAACATCCAATTGGTTATGATAGTACACTGATCGCTAGACAAAAAGAGATGATTGCGTCGTCTCTCTTTCATTGCGTATGTGTGTAGCGTCCATAAAGGCATATGACCGACGTATTGAGCATATGAAAGCGATTGTTGGGATGAGATATCATCAGACAAGGAGCGATAATCATCTGTACTTGTTTCTCTAGCTTATCGCTTTATGGCCGAAATACGGGTTGAAACTGAAAATGCTTTTTGGCCTCTCATTGCAGAAAGCAGTAATGCAACAAGGCTAATAAGCACCTACTTTTTGCAAATTTTATACTTGCGTATATATATATATATATATATATATATATATATATATATATATATACAGAGTGTATCAAAACAAGTATAGTGTCCTTAAAGGATCGTATTCCTGAATGAATTCTAAAACGATTTTTCCTTTACGAAAATTTGATCTGAAGTCTTAGTTTTTAAATTATAAAAGGAAATAGTAAGCGAATTACGGGACGGGTACATATGGTAGGCAGGGGCGGCGTAACATATCATTTGATGCAGGCGTGAGGCGCTCGCTACAGTTGACTCGAGCGCTACAGCGTACTCATCCCGTAAATCGCTCACTATTTCCTTTTATAATTTAAAAACTAAGCTTCAGACGAAATTTTCGTAAAGGAAAAATGATCTTAGAAACCATTCAAGAATACGATCCTTTAAAAACGAACGATTGTTCTAAATCACCCCGTTACAGCACTCGATCAGCTGTTTGATTTACGCGATGAGTGTGTGTGTGTGTGTGTGTGTGTGTGTGTGTGAATGTGTGTTTGTTTGTGTGTATGTATGAGAACGTGTACGCGTATTACATACATACATACACGCTTATACACATACACACACAACACACACACACTCTCTCTCTCTCTCTCTCTCTTACTCACTCACTCTTTCTCGCTCTCTAATGTTGTTTGCTTGCTCGCTAGCTCGCTCGCTCACTCACTCATTCGCCCTCCCACTCGTTCACTCACACGCTTATTCTTACCTTGTAGAGATTCTTCATAAATAAAATAATTAAACAAATAATTATTGTGTAACGATGCATCCCCCATCGTTCCCGACACGTCACCCGTCGGAAGTCTGCCGCCCGGCGAACACCAGCCGGGCAGAGGCAGAGGCGCTTAGCGCCCATTTGTAAACAAGCGTACGATGTTTATGACAAACACAAGCCGTTAGTGTTTGTCATAAACAAAGCGAGCACCGAACGGTACCGAACGTTTCCGGCGAATGCCGATCGCCGAAACGCGCGCTATCGGAGGCCCGCGTCGTCTCCCCCACCCCGAGGGGGATGCGAACGGCGCGGGTGTCACGCTCGCTTCGGTAGGGTATAAAAAGCCCTACCGAACGCCAGACGAAAACCAGACCGGCACCTGATTCCGCTCGAGCAGTACGCTCCGAGATAATACCAGAAACCGATCCAAGCCGTCGAAAGACAGTGAACCGGAGGTTGACGAGTTCGCAGCCTCCGTCGAGTATTCTCGACTATCTGTTCTCGAGACGAAACTCCAGTCTGAAAACCATCCGTATAAGAACGAGAGTGGACGAGTTCGCCGCTTTCCTCGAGAATTCTCGAGCTATTACGGTCCTGTCACCTGACCATCCAACCCTGCGTACAGGACAAGAGAGTGGACGAGTTCGCCGCTTTCCTCGAGTATTCTCGAGACCTAACGCTCCGACCATCCGAACGTCCAAACTGCACTCCCGCGATTATCGCTGGGAACTTGCACCGCGTCATCGACGCATCTACCCGACTGCAGGCCTGACACCCTGCAGTCCGCGCCGAACAACCAGCCGCACGTAACACGCGTTTGAACTCACGTATCTCGCGCGATATCAAATTGCGAGATATCGAGATACTGACACGCGGTGTCAATACGCGCCCGCCTTACCGCGCGCACCTCGCATCAATAAACGCGAGACGACAACACGCGCCCGCCTTACCGCGCGCACCTCGCGCCAACAACCGCGAGGCCGACAACACGAGCCCGTCTCACCGCGCGCGCCCCGCGCCACGAGCCGGGCCCTTTAACTAGACGCGCAGAAACACCGTCTAGACCCGCGTCACAACATTACGTCCGTACTATTATATTAGCGCGATTTATTGTAAACGTTCTTCTCGATTGTAAAGTTGACCATTGCCTCGAGTGGCGAATAAACGACGTACCTAACAACTCACGTCTGTTGCGTTTCAACCCACTTCACGAATCCTGATCCCGATTGCGCTGTCCGCGCGCGTATTCGAAACCGCTCGTGAAGCGGCCCGTTACAATTGCACGGCCGCGTCTAGCACGAGTTTTTCATCGATTATTTTGTATCGATACTTTTACATTTTTACACTCACGCAGCGGTGTTTGCAATTGGCAGTGGGCAGCGCTAGTATCGACATAACCTGCTTGTTGTCGTCGCGCTCTCTGTGTCAAATAGTACACGTATAACGCGTTTTTTCGAGTGATTAAGTGAATCGGTAGTGATCTATTGTGAATAAACGCGATCGTTATAATCGTTATAATCGTTAATCAATTTATCGATTCAGTGCGTGAATATAAAAGTGTAAAAGTATCGATACAATATAATCGATGAAAAACTCGTGCTATCCGCGGCCGTGCAGCAATTATTTGTTTATTTATTTTATTTATGAAAAATCTCTACAACGTATCTCTACTACGTCATCTGAAGCTTAGTTTGTAAGTTATAAATGGAAATAGTGATCTAATTACGGATCGGATACGCTGTAGCGCTCGATCAGCTATAACGAGCGCTTCGTGTAAGCGCATGCATCGGACGGTGAGTTGCGCCGCTTCTGTCTACCATGTACTCATCCCGTAAATCACTCATTATTTCCTTTTATAATTAAATAACTAAGCTTCAAATCAAATTTTCGTAAAGCAAAAATTGTCTTACAAGGAGATGACGCCAATTGAAAAATCAATTTTCGAACGAGTTATAGCTCGTTTGATAGGTTGTAAGAGGATGAAAACCCTAAAGGGGTTTGAGTGAAAGGGCTTTTGTTTAGGAGAAATCGCTATGCAAAATTTGGTTCATGAAGCTGCGCCGCCCATGAACAAAAAATTTACACTCGTTTTCAGCGAGGCAGCGTAGACATGAGATGACTGTGGCTTCTCTCCCCGTGCTTTTTATGCCGGCGGCGAGCATTCGAGTCCAACCGACGACAGTTTCGCTTCATGTTTTTTTTTCTTACAATTAATGTAGGACATATAATATATACTTTCTTATATTATTTTTAATGTATTCCGTTTTTCTGTGTGAAATTAAGCAAATTTCAGGTTGTTTGAATGTAAAACAAAATAGTGTTGACACAGTTTTGCTAATTTGTTAGAAACATATTATGCATATTCAAGCATACATTTAAATCTCGGTGCTGATTAATAAATAATGAATCAACGATTGTATGCGAATTGCAGCTCAAGTTTAGGTTTTCACCCATTATTATAGGTGGAAGGGACTATTGACCTTGTCCCCTCTTTTCGCTCTTTTGTAATGGCCATTTTTACCGGTCGATGTTTCGTACCACGCTCTAGAAATGTATCGAAACTGATCGAGACACGTCACAACGAAAATCCCTCTGCGAAAGCCGTTACAAAAGAGCGAAAAGAGGGACAAGGTCAATAGTCCCTTTAGAGTTTTTATCCTCTACTTTACAATCTATCGAACGAGCTATGAAGCTCGTTCGAAAATTGATTTTTCAATTGGCGTCATCTTTTTGTTAGTATTCATTCAGGAATACGACCCTTTAAGGACACTATACTTATTTCGATACACCCTGTATATATATATATATATATATATATATATATATATATATATGTGCGTGCGTGCGTGCGTGCGTGTGTGTGTGTGTGTGTGTGTGTGTGTGTGTGTATGTATGTGTGTGTGAATATATATGTGTTTAAATTATAATTAAAATTATACGTACAATTAAATATTGTTTGACAATCAATAATAATAGAATAGTAGAATAATAATAGAATTAGTTGCTTTGTGACTATCGAAACTTTGTGTATCATATCAACGGGAAATAGCACGGTCGTCAATTCTTGCTTGGCATTATTGTTTAACAATCGTAGTCGCAATTTCATAAGCTAATAATTGTATTATTTTTTTTCAATTGTACAGATATCGTGTAAATAAAGATGTACATAAGTATTGTGGAACGTTCTGCATATAAAAGCATTATTAAAGTAAATTTCGATAAAACAATTTTAGGAAAAAAAATATTTTTAAAAGATAATTTTCTATCGATAAAATAATTTATTTTACATAATGTTTTTGTTATTATCATAAAGTGTTACGTACAAAATACATTTTTCATTTTAGGTACTGTATAACATATATCTATATTAAAAATTATTTTCTCCCTTTTTATTATCTTTGAAATAAAAATATTGTAAACGTAAGAAGCATGTAAGTAAATAAAATAAGTAACGATTAAATTTGTCTTAGTTTCAACACTATCAAGTAGCTAAATGGGAAGCGTTCAATTTTTCGCGCCGCAGATCTTAGTTTTAATCTTCCGATTTTGTCGAGAATTTTTTTTTATCTAGATCTATTGTGCTCATATACATTTTAAAAATGCAATTATTTTAAAAATTTGTTAGTATATACTTTTATAATATTTGTAGAATAAAGTTTATTTAAAAAATGACAATCGGATAATTTTTTGATTATTTATTATTTTTATTTTCAATTTTTTATACTTTTTTTTACATATATGGCATATTTTGCACAAACATTTAAACATCACGAACGGGAATTTGCCACGATGTTATGGATTGCCAAAGATCCATAAAACTGGTTTTCCATTACGTATCATTGTATCGTCACTGAGCAGTCCGTTGTATAATATATCGAAGTACATACATGATATTTTACATAATTCGAATTTGCAACCGAAATCTCATATAAAAGACGGCTGGTCATTTGCTGCTTATATGAAAGAGAAACTTATTAATGGTGACGAAATAATGATATCACTTGATGTTACTGCATTATTTACTAACATTCCTAAAGAGTTAGTTTTGCGCGCTATCGAAAAATGTTGGAATGACATTGCTCCAAACACAAAATTTAATTTGCCCCAATTTTATATGCAGTGGAAATTATTCTCAATTCGACTAGTTTTTCTTTTAATGGAAAGTTTTATGGACAGAGTTCTTTGGCAGTCCTATGGGGTCTCCGTTATCACCTATTTTAGCAGATATTGTTGTTACGTCCAGACCCTTTAGAGTCAGGCTCAGTGGGAGGGCGTAACCTATTTAACTCCGCTAGACAGACGCTAAACAACGAATGTCTCGGAGACGAACGAATTGACCGGGGCCTGAGACAGGTCAACGAACCGGAAGGGTCGCTTTTACTTGGTCAGTAGGCCATTCGTTCGGTGGTCCCCTTTTCGGTAAAGGAACTAAATCTTTATTACCCGGGACGGGACCTTGTGCGATCTCGGGATGTGAGATAGGGAACGGGTCAACAAGAAAATTATTTATATATCAAATTTTCATATTTATTTTGTAATAAAATGAGAACACGAGAACAAATTATTGACATTATCTAATTAAACATTGTCCTTAGCTTAGTACTTAATATACATTGTTTTTTTCTATTTTTTATTTATGGGGCTTAGTGTGTTTATGTGTGTGTGTATTATGGGATCTCCTCTAGGATACATGTAGAAGGGGGGAATTGCCTCCAGAGGACTTCTATAGAAACAGCGACAGGATAGTTACACCCCGGGACGAACCACGGGATTACGGTGTCTGGTAGGCCCTCCGTTAGTGCAGTCAGCAACTCCTCGAGGTCCACCGGACCGGGCCCTATGCAAATGGCTCCGTCCGGAAGCGGGTCGTAAATCGGGGGGAACTGGGCCAATATCCGGAAGCGGAAGTAGTCCTCGGAAAAGCTTGGCCGGTGGGGTGACGGCTCCCGTTCGGACCGAGACGAGTCTTCGGTCTCTGTGGATACTTCCTCTGCTTCGTAGTCAGTACCCCGTAGTTCGAGGGGGTCTTCCTGGTGAGGGGGGCGATGAGGGGAAGAATAGGGGGAGTCACCCAAAATAATGATCGAGGGGGTGGGCGACTCCGATCTTGAATGGGTAGAGAGGGGTGGAGGAGAAGTAACGGGGGTAGGGGAGCGAGGAGTGTCGGTAGTGGATATGTTTATGTTGATATTAACGTTAACGTCGGTTGATGAATTAGTTTCCGCCTGAGCCCGAGCCAACCTCTTCCTAAGCCGTCTATTTCGACGGTTACGCGCACGCTTCACCGACGCACGGGAGGAACGTTTCCGATTTACTCCTTCCATATTTATTGAGTGCGATGATACTTGACTTGAGAAAAAAAACGTGATCGACCCTGTAAATCTTGGCTCTCGAGCTCGTCAGGTGGAGGTTGACTTCCTCAGTATTCACAATAAGGTTGTTGATTGGTTCGCACAGTCTTTATAACACTAAACGCACTATAAAATCTTAACTCGAAATACACTGAGGGTAGGAATCGGTTCACGATAAAGTCTTGGGTCCTTAAGATAATTATATGTCGCAAAGTCTTTTCGCGAGGACACGGCACACTTCGCATTATAATCTCGACCGAGTATATGAGGAGACTGGTAAAATTTTCTAAATGAAAAGAACGTAGAGCGTGTCGCGTGGTCCTGTCCGACGTTTATTAAGCCCTTTTGTTCCTCCTCTCCATTGGTTTGTTAATCTATTTTAACGAATAGTTGTTTCTAATCACGCCCTCCGATTTTTCCTAGGGCGTTACTCTAGATTCTTAGATCATTATACTCTAGATCATCATACTCTAGATTCTTAGGTATTGGTGAAGATCTTCGCTGAGTTTTGACCAATGGAGAGTAGTTGCTATCGGGTGAGGGTGAGGCTTTCATTTTACGGATTGAGTCATGCCTAGTTTGCTTTAATCTCCTAGGTTGACATTTTACTTGAAATTTATGATAAACAGATAACGTAAGAGGGTGGTCTGGCAAGCAAGCATGTGGTATCAAGTGTCGCGAGTTTTCGACTCCGGATCGTCTATGCATTGTTCTGGACCTTGCTCTACTTTTTGTTTAGAGTTCTTCGGTCTGATATTTGAGCTTGAGCTTGCATATCTCGCTGTCTGTTTGTCGTTCACTTCCACATGGTTTTATATTTCTAACGCTTGACCGTTTGTTATCTTTTGTTTAAAATTCTCGAATCTTCAGTGTAACATTAAATTTATAGATCCGCTGACTTTCGACAGCGAGATTACATAGTCCTGCTTCCCAGACTTCGCCTGCTTATTTTTTCTGTCGGACGTAGTATTTCTTAGAACGTAAATTTATGTCGCTAACGGATTTTCTATGAAAGAAAACAACCATGCGGTTTGCAGGATCCAATAATTTATATATTAGAGAAGAAAAAAAAAGAATATTCGTGAAGTCTACCGGACGTAACACCCCCCACCTTAGACAAATGTTGGGGGTTCACAACATTTGAAAGTTTATTGATTGTTTTCTTTCATTACTTAAATATATATGGAGAATCCATATTTAATTTTATGATTAAATATGTTTTCTCATACTCCTAAAATATTCAACTTATTAGGTTAAATTCTCGAACAAAATGTTTAAATTCTAAATTCAATAATAAAAGAAATTTATTTCGAGATACGCTTAATATATCCTAAGTTAAAAGTTGATTACATATTTAGTGTATGTCAATGAATCTTTGCAAAAGTTAGAACTCATTTTCCTTGCTTTTTCTTTATTTTTTGTTTATGTTGTTTCCCGTTTTATATATATACATATATATATATTTTTTTTCTTTTTTTTTCTCACCATCGCCTCAGAAGGAAAAGGGAATATAGGAATAAGAAAAAGGGTTAGGTAAAAAAAAAAGGTTGCCGGGTCCATTGGGTACAAAAGGGAGGCCTTTTATGTATACTCTTCAGGCCATCTGTCGAACACTGGAGCTCCCCATCCTTTGTCTAGGTACGTCTTCGGAGTGATCAGATAGATTACAATGCAGGCCCTACACTCGCTTGCTGGTTTTATTCTTATTATTGGTTTGTGGCAACGAGTGCAACTCGTTTGCAAATGAAAGCGAAAGTTATAGCGAGCGTGCGAGCGAGCGTGCTTCAAAAGAGACAAGCGCGAAATGAGACGGCCGACGGACAATGACACCCGCGAGTATCGAGACGCGCTCGATTCTAAGATGCATAGAATCTTAACACTTTGCAATATTAATCATACGCGAGATACGATTATAATTCGCACGCGGCGGATAAACAGCGATAAATCGTCTGTCTCGGAATAACTCCGGTAGTCACACAACGGCACTGAAATATGTCTATTTCATTAAACGAGACCGACTCTTTATTTCGCTTGAATAGCGTACGCGCGTCAAAAGTACTCTGAGCGGAATGCGCCGCGCTCGGTTGGCGGCTTACCTTTATACTGTTATCGCCTTCTCGAAGGATCCAGAAGGTCCCCGAAATTTAGTCATTTCCGCCGACAGTTTTTAGGTGACTTGTTTGTCGCGATTTTACCTTGGATCCTTCGAGAAGGGCAACAATGTTTGTTGTTGCCGCGCGCTTTCGCTCGGTCGCCGAAAACGCTACCTCGGATCGCGCGCGCGGCGATGACGCGGTCGCGCGGCAACAAAAAATGCGAAGTTCGAGATCGTTGCAATCTCGAACATTTGCGAGCGAGCGTGCTCCAAAAGAGACAAGCGCGAAATGAGACGGCCGACGGACAACGACACCCGCGAGTATCGAGACGCGCTCGATTCTAAGATGCATAGAATCTTAACACTTTGCTATATTAATCATACGCGAGATACGATTATAATTCGCACGCGGCGGATAAACAGCGATAAATCGTCTGTCTCGGAATAACTCCGGTAGTCACACAACGGCACTGAAATATGTCTATTTCAATAAACGAGACCGACTCTTTATCTCACTCGAGTAGCGTACACGCGTCAAAGTACTCTGATCGGAATGCGCCGCGCTCGGTTGGCGGCTTACTTTTATACTGTCGTCGCCTTCTCGAAGGATCCAGAAGGTCCCCGAAATTTAGTCATTTCCGCCGACAGTTTTTAGGTGACTTGTTTGTCGCGATTTTACCTTAGATCCTTCGAGAAGGGCGACGATGTTTGTTGTTGCCGCGCGTTTTCGCTCGATCGCAGAAAACGCTATCTCGCATCGCGCGCGCGGCGATGACGCGGTCGCGCGACAACAAAAATGCGAAGTTCGAGATCGTTGCAATCTCGAACATTATATTTAGTTTTGTTTCCGGTTTAGTGTCACTCAGTTTTTATACATATTTACATTTTTTAACAATATTATTGCTATTTTGTACATAAAGTTCTCAGAATTTATATAAATTTTTCTACAGAGAATGTCATTCATAAATTTGCACCATGCTTTAATGAATTTTTGATCCGTTATTTCTACCAATGTCTCTTTTAAGTGTGTGCACTGTAAAGAATAAAATAAAAAACACCGTTCCTTTAAAATCTTCATTGTTTTTTCAAATAATTTGACTTCGTGGCACATTTCTATAAATTGCAACTCTAAAATTTCTTGTTCTATGTCAAGTATGTAACGATGCGTACATCGTTATCCGCCGGACACCGCCGCCCGACGACCATCGGTCGGGCCAGCGCGCGTAAAAGACCGCAAAACAGTCACGGGACCATAGAGCGAAGGCGCTATGCGCCCCATTGTATCTAAACCGTTAAAAGAGCATAAATATTTGTATATATTTACATTTGTACCACCGGTTCGGCATACCGTACCGGAGCACGAGTCGCGCGCTCGGGAAACCGCTCCGACCGTTTCCGAATATTCCCAAGCCGCGAACGGGCTCAACCGAATTGTTTAATAAACAAATATCGCACCGACGCGATACCGCCGACACCGTGTATAAATAAGCGCTCAACTCGGTAAAAAGACAGAATCTTCTCCGCCGTTCTGAAGTCAGTACGACGCTCAGAGTATCCCGAAGAATCCGCACGCTTGAAGCCAGATCGAGGTTGGGAGTACTCCGCCTCTGCTGGGCTTTCCCAGCATCTCGCAAGCAAAGCGTTTCCGACCAAATCTCCGATCGTCTGGCAATATTTCTAGCGGTGGGAATTTACCCGCCACCGACGGATATTCCCGTTTGCCAGACGCTCCTTTTCCGACCGCGAACCGCTCCCGCTGATCCCGGAGTTTCGCGACATATCTCACGAACCGGCACAAACCGGCCAAGACTCGCCATTGTTACGGCGACCGAAACCGCACGCCGAGGGCCGTAAGACCGCCCTACGCGCCGAATTTGTCAACACGCGATTCGCCAAGTCGCGAGGCTCTCACCCCGCGCGAAGATATCACCGCGCGTCATCGCGCTATCCATCCGACGGGTGACACCACCTATCGATCGCGAGCATCGATTTTCGCGCACCGCGCTCCGATCCACCGCCTAAGCGCACCGTCCTCAGGTTTTTCTAGGCGTGCACCCGAGCTCCTAGCGTACTCGACCGCACCCTCGAGGTGCATACGCACACGCCGGTACACGCCGTTTACAACACGCGGTATCTCGCACGGGCATCTGCCCGCGCCGCTCACATACACACTCACATTCGCATACTCACATACACATACCCATTCATTCGCGCACGATCATACAACCATACACATTGTAAACCACCGCTCCGATCATTTGAATAAAGTCAACTATTCATTTATACAAACACTCGCATTTCATACTTGGTATCCTTCCAAGCCCTGATCCCAGCCGAGCTCCTATCCCTATAACCGCGCTCGGAAAAAACCGACCGTTACAAGTAGAATTTGTACATCTATAAAATCATTTGCACATTCTTCACATTGGGAAATAATTTTATTACGTTTAATAATATTAATTTTTTTTTCATTTATTATTTTTTCATTCATATTAATGTGAGTTATGGCTGGTTCAATACATTCAGTTTCTTCTATTTTGTCGGCATCGTCTATTTATTTATTTGTTTCACTTAGATTTATCAAATGAGAAAAAGCTAAAATGATTCCTTCCGTGTTTTCTTCGCAATTAGCTCCAATTGAGTGTTTTGAGGGGTAGCGTCCCGTTTGACCACATTAATATTGGCTACGGTCCAGATTGACCACGGTCCCGATTGACCACGGTCCCGATTGACCACGGTCCCAATTGACCACGGTCCCGATTGACCACGTTGTAGTAAAGCGTGGTCCACCCAGTTTACCGGCGGGGTGGGTGCGGGAGGGGGGCCGATGGCCCCCCTTGCATCCCCCTGTGTGTGTGTGTGTGTGTGCGCGCGCGCGCGCTCGTGTTTCCTGTTCATGCACAGTCCATGGTCAATATCAACGTGTAGTCAATCGGGACGGTGGTCAATTGTAACGTGATCAATCGAGACCGTGGTCAATCGGGAGCGTGGTCAATCGGGAGCGTGGTCAATCGGGAGCGTGGTCAATCGGGAGCGTGATCAATCGGGAGCGTGATCAATCGAGAGCGTGGTCAATCGGGAGCGTGGTCAATCAGGACTGTGGTCAAAATTAACGTGGTCAATCGAGATCGTGATCAAACGGAACCGTGGTTAATATTAACGTGGTCAAACGGGTGCCACTCGTTTTGAGGTTAAATTGCATATTAATAATGTTTTGAATGCACCTTCAAACTGTTGTCGAGGCCATCCGCCCTCGATTGATGAAGTGAGTGGACAGTGAGCGGATGGCGAGGTGTCATACCGAGCGGCGCAGATATTCACGGGCCACGGATGTTTCGGGACCTTTCTGTGCCACATCGGTCACGGAGAAGATGCACGCTGCCACCACTGTGGTGCGGATGAGGACGCAACATATGCTGGAGTTTTGTCCGGGGCAGACGGAAGAGCACCGTGTCTTCATCCAAAGTATTGGAGGAGATGACCTCTCGTTCTCGGCCATCATTGCGGCGTTGCTGGAGGGCGGTCTCCTTCTTCTGTGAGACAGTCATGTCACAAAAGAAGGAGGCCGAGAGAGAAAGGGAGCGACTTCCCGAAAGACGCCGGAGTCGCTCCACTCAAGATGCTGCGGCCGCTGGTGTGGGGGAGGGGGAGCGCGGGAAAGGCCCTCGGACCGAGCCTCGAATCCGACTGGACGCGGGAGCGCCGCGACATCGGGAGTAGGAAAAAAGGGCCGCTTCTAAGCCACCTATTTCTTAAGAACTGGTTGTAAGAGTAAGAGAGAAAGATATATGAAAAAGTAAGATAGAAAGATATTTCGGAGAGGAAGCGAAGGCACGGCGGAACGGCAGGGAGAGTATATAGGGCAAGGGAGGCGTGGGGCGGGAGGGAGGCGCGCGTGTCGTCGATGCGAGGGGAGGAGTAGGGGCGAGGGGGATTTTAGAGAACGAACCGCGGTTTCCTTATCGACGCTGCTTAGAGCGCGCGATAGGAGGTGATCCATTAATAGGCGTCGCGGCGTCCGGCCAGCTTTAAGGAGCGGACATAATGGTTTCGTTCGTTTTTTCATCGTTTTGCGATTAGGAGAGCCGTGGAGCGTCCGGCGACGGAGTTATCCGGCGCGGTTAACCGAAATGCGCTTTTTTTCATTGTTTTCGTCGTTATAAAAGGATGCCACTATTGCGAAATATTAGTTTGTTCGAAAGTATTTCTCCGGAACGTCGCGATAAAGCGCATACCTAGCGCTTTGACGAGATTAGCCGGAAGAGTGGTTAATACTCATATTAAGAGTATCGATGATATACGGATTTTGGAAATTCCGACTCGTTTGAAGGAAGAACTACGTAAAAATTATATAGAAGACTGTTTATATTGCGCGCAGGAGATCGACTTCGCGGAAGAACTCGTGCGAAAGGCGAGCGACACGCGGTTCGACGAACCCTTCGCGGACGTCGGAGCCGATCGCTATCTGTTTTATCGCAACTAGAAACCGCGTTATGGCGTTCCGAATGTTGCGTGGGAGATGAATCAAGTCGTGCATCGCTATTATTGGATTGCATATGGGAAGAATATTAAGGAAGAGGGGAGATTTTGCGCGGATTATACGTACAAAACGATCGATGCAATCGAACCGATGTTTTTAAAGAAAATGGTAGTCAGCGACGCGATGGGAGCGTCCGATCGTCGAGATCCTCGACTCGTTGAAACATTGGTGCAGAGGTTGCGAGACAAGAGCCTTGTTTCATCTCGAAGAGTTTAAGGAAGATACATGATCTATTATTAAAGAATCTGTGTATTTATTAATAAATGGATAGAAAAATGGACGAAAGCGATCTTTTCGATAGCGCGCGGAGCGTCGCGATGACGGACGCGTATCTCGCATGGGTGCGACAATGCGATGAGCGTCTCGAGTCTCTGCGAGAGAGGTCGAGGAAGATTCACCGGGACGATTAAGTCTCTGATCGCTTGAGTCATTCGACTGACCGGCTCGAGATACGATCTGCGTCAACGCTTCGAGCGTTCGGGCGGCGGCGAGAGGCGCGAGGGATTCTCATGGTCCGAGATCGAGACGACTTTCGCTAGGCGCGTTTTAACTGGCGTCGTTATCAATCTTGATTATATCGAACTATTGCGGTTTTTCGAGGATGCCAGGGATATGGTGCTCGATCGAATACGCGATGTTATGGGCAGATACGACAGCGTCAAAGTCAATATCGCGTTCAACGGCGAGTTTGTCTCAGATGACAAAATCGCTGTTGAGACTATCGTCACGAAGAATCATCCGCTTCTGCCCACGTCCGATTTGCGAGAGTGGTACGGGAAGCGTATAGTTGATGTAATTCTAGCGTTGTTGGAAGAGTTTCAAGAGCGCGATAGCGGATGGGCGTTACCGCGAATACTGAATCTAATGGTGAACAGATATAATCCTATGCGCGCCGAATGTTACGTCGAAATTCTGCGAGAGATCAAGTTGAAAAGAGCTGTAATTAGCGTGCGACTATGGACAATACGTGTTTCGCGTGGACGGTAGTCGCCGCTCTATACTCGGTCGAAAAGAGGGTGCACATCTCCTCGTAGGTGTTGTGATGATTCTCCTAGCACCCTGCGGAGGTGGTGCTTGAGCGACTTCACCGCCGCTTCCCACAGGCCGCCAAAGTGAGGTGCTGAGGGCGGGTTGAAGTCCCTATGAATGCGGTCGGTGGCCAGCTGATCGGCGATTTGGCGCTGTGCTGGGTTGCTCGCGGCGAAGAAGGCTCGGAGCTGTGCGTCTGCTCCGACGAAGTTGGTACCGCAGTCGCTGTGGAGGCTGCGACACAGCCCGCGCCGCGCGGTAAATCTCTTCAAGGCGGCCAGGAAGGCGTCGGCCGAATAGTCCGACACGACCTCGAGGTGCACTGCCTTTGTGCTAAGGCACACAAAGACCGCGACAAAGGCCTTGTACGAGCGGTGACCGCGACCCTTCGTTGTGCGCAGCTGGATGGGGCCGGCGTAGTCCACGCCGGTGCGCAGAAATGGCCTGGCAGGAGTGACGCGGAGCCGTGGCAGGTCCCCCATAAGCTGCTGTTGCGTGGCCGCCCGCCAGCGGACACAGGTGACGCACCGCTGGATCGTGGCCTTTACCAATTGACGTCCTCTGGGGATCCAGTAGCTTTGTCTAATGGACCCGAGGGTGAGCTGCACGCCTCCGTGCATCGTTCGCCGGTGATACTCCTCGATGATGAGCTGCGTGAAGTGGGATGATCTGGGCAGGATCATCGGGTGCCTCTCGTCATACGATAGGAGGGCGTGCTTGATCCGCCCGCCAACCCTTAGGATGCCTAGAGGATCTGTAAATGGAGTGAGTTTAGTGAGATTGCTCTTGTTCGGCATGGACGCTCCCCGCGCGAGCGCTCTCAATTCCTCCTTGTACGCGGCAGCCTGCACCACCCGGATCCATGCTATACGAGCGTCGTCGCATTCGGAGGCTGACAGAGTGCCCTTTGCCGAGGGCAGGCTCGCTGCGATGAGCGACGGGTGCTTGACCGCATGCACGCGCCTCCATCGTCGGCACCACCCCGTCACTCTTAACAGACGATTGAGCGAGGAGAACCGTGTCAGCTCCTCTGGTTCGGTCGCCTCCGGTAATGGCGCAACGGCGGCGTGCGCTCTGACGCGCTCCTCCGGCAGGTCCCCGATGAGCTCTTCCTCTCGTGATGACGGCCACGAGAGGAAGAGCTCCGTTGAACGGCTAACGCGCAGCAGTGGAGCAGGTTCCAGGAGGAACCTGCTCCACTGCTGCGCGTTAGCCTCGTCCAACGGAGCTCACTAACCAGAAGGGTCCGCTCTGGCTTTCGGAGGGCCCGTTGGGCCGAAAGCCAGAGCGGACACCTTCACCAGAGGGATGAGCGACTAGTTCGCTCGGGGAGATTCCCCGCGATGCGCAGTCAGCAGGGTTCTCCGTCCCCGGGAGATGGTGCCAGTATGCTCCCGACAAGGTCGCCTGAATCTCGGCGACGCGGTTCGCGACGTACACTTTCCAGCGTGAGGGGTGGCCGCAGATCCAGCCCAATGCGACCGTCGAGTCGGACCACAGATGGATGAGCGCGTCTCCTGTGCCGAGAGTCTGGCGAAGGTGTACCACTAGCCGGGCGAGTAACGAGGCCGCGCAGAGCTCAAGCGGGGTAGTGACCGTCCTCAACGGCGCTACCCTGGTCTTTGCTGAAAGGAGAATAATCGTGCTTTCATCGTGGCGGGTTTCCGTCCTCGCGTAGATGACGGCGGCGTAGGCCCGCTCGGATGCGTCCGCAAAGCCATGCAGCTCGATTCGGGCGTCTGCATGGTCGATGGGCACGCGTCGCGGGGCTCGGATTTCCTCCAGACGAGGGAGGTCTTCCTGGAACCTGCTCCACTGCTGCGCGCTAGCCTCGTCCAACGGAGTGTCCCAGTCCACGCCTTGCAGCCACGTGGACTGAAACCGGATCTTGGCCCGTACGATGGTCGGAGCCAGCCAGCCCAGTGGATCGAAGAGGCGGGCCGTCAGCGAGAGGACGGACCGCTTCGTGTTGATTGGCACCCTGATGGACCTGGTGGAAAAAGAAAAGTGGTCTCCGCTCGGATGCCAGTGGAGACCGAGAGTGGCGTGACTCTCCTGCGGCGTCCATGACAATAGGTCACGGTGTGACCGGTGCTCCGGCGCAATGCGCGTTAGTAGGCGGGGGTCATTGGCCGACCACTTCCTGAGTGGAAACCCGCCCGCCGTGCACAGCTCCGTTAGCTGCCGCTGGAGGTCCATGGCTTCCTCGATGGAGGGTGCGCCCGTGAGGATGTCATCCATGTAGACATCCTGGCGCAGCGCCGCTGAGCCATGGGGGAAGTGGACCTCCTCGTCATCGGCGAGTTGTCGCAAAGAGCGCAACGCCAGGAACGGAGCACAGGCCAGTCCGTATGTTACGGTATTGAGCTGGTAGGTTTGCGGAGCAGTCTGGTCCTCGTAGCGCCACAGAATCCTCTGGAGATGGCGATCCTCCGGCGCAACGAGAATCTGGCGATACATCTTCTCGATGTCGCTCGCCAGCACGAAGCGATGGACTCGCCACCGCAGCAAAATGTCCTCCAAGGCGGGCAGCAGGTTGGGTCCCACCTTGAGATGCCTGTTGAGACTGGCTCCTGAAGGAACCGTGGATGAGCCATTGAAGACGACTCGGATTTTGGCTGAGTTCCCCTTGCGCATCACGCCACGGTGAGGCAGGTAGCAGTCTGCCAGTCCTGCAGCGCCGGCAGGCTGGAAGAGGGACATGTGCCCCAGGACTTCATACTCCCGCATGAAGTCCGTGTACAGTTGCTTCAGCTGTTCGTCTCGGGCGAACCTGTGTTCCATGTGCCCGAGCAAGCGGGCTGCGGTGCGCTTCCTTCCCGCGAGGTCTGGGAGCGGCACCCTGAGAGGCAGACGCACGACAAAGCGGCCGCTGGTGTCCCGCGCATGTGTCCGGACGAAGTGGTCCTCGGCTTCCTGCTCTTCCGTGGTGGGTGGAATGGCCTTGACCACGATCTCCTCCTGTCGCCAAAACTCCTGCACCAAGCCGTGAAGGTCGCCGTCGCGGCAGCAGTGGTGAGTCTGGGCGGACCGGGTTGCGGCTGCAGTGCCGACGGAACCCGAGAGAATCCAAACCAGAGTTGTCCTCTGGGCCATTGGCTGCCGACGCCCTCCACGTCGAAGGCCGGGTTGCAGAATGGCTGCGCAGACGTCCGCTCCAAGGAGAAGCTCAACTGGGTCGGCTGCGAAGAAGTCCGGGTCGGCGAGCTCGATGCCGTCAATGTGTGGCCACGTGTTGCGACTCACTCGAATGCCACCGGTGTAGAGCGTCAGCTGGCGTAAGATGAGTGCTGAAACTCGCAGCGGCGGACCGTCGTGCAGCGGCGTGAGCGCGAGCTCGACTCTGCCCCGTGCGCCCGTGAGTTGACCGCCAACGCCGACAATGTCTGTCGAGGCAGGAGTCCGGGACAATTGCAATCGCTGGGCCAATGACTCAGCGACGATTGACACTTCGGATCCTTGGTCGATGAGGGCTCGTGCAGTGTGAAGGACGCCGAACTTGTCGGCCACGCGGACGCGCGCCGTCGCGAGAAGCACAGCTGACGTTGCTTTCGAAGCTCGATTCGCGGAAAGTGATGATTTGGCTACTTCGGTTTGTTTGCACGCGTCGTGTAGCGTCGAGTGATGCCGCGCATCGCAGATCGAGTACGTCTTTTTCGACGAGCAGTCACTCACCTTGTGCTTCCCGAGACAGTTGAAGCACAGCTGATGTCTCTCTACGTGCTGCCGTCGCTCCGCTGCTGTCTTGGCCTTGTACGCGTCACAAAACATTATGTAATGATCCTTGTGACACAAAGAGCATTGGCCGCGATTGCTTTCCGGTTTCCGCACATTATGCACTCGCGGAGAACGTCCGGAAGTCGCGCCCGGTTTTGCGGCACTCGGTTCCGGCTTGGACGGCTGCAGCGATTCGACCGTGTGCAGCCGTCGGTCGAGGAATTGGATCAACTCCTTGTACGCCGGCGGGTCCGTCGTGTCGCTTATCGCGTTCTCCCATTCTCGGCGGGACTGGGAGTCCATGAGATCGACAACGAGGTGAACAAACAAGTCCTCGCCGCTTGTTATCGGTCGACCGATGCTCTCGAGGGAGCCGACGGTGTTCAAAACGCCGTGATAAAGCGTACGCAAATCTGTGCTCGATTCACCCTTTACGCGTTGAAGAGCCAGGAACCTCGCGATGTACGATCGCACGAGCAGATGCTTGTTCTCGTAGTAGTCTCTGAGAGCCTTCCACGCACGATCAAAATTCTCTCCTGTTGTGGGCAGGGTGCGGATGAGAAGTTCCGCTTCCCCTTGAGACACGCCTTGAGATAATGAAGTTTCTCGTGTTACGTCTCAACGTCAATACACAATAAAAAATTATTAATTATATTTGTTTCGGGTCACCCTGCATTTCACCGGGTCTACCCAGGGACTCAGAGATTTTGTCAATGTGTCACTTGTTAGGTATAATTAGATAGGTCTTTTAACTTACGCAATATTTAAACCTTTACTGTATATTTAATTCCTTGCTTCTCAACTCCTTATGGTTAAGGTCCTTATGCAGGATATGGAATCCAGGTAGATGTTATTGAATTGGTAACACACTCAATGAATATATAAAACGTTTATTACTATTTAATATTACTTGTACAACTAATAGACACCTTGCGCGTGTCTCGTAATAAAGTCGGAGTCTTGGTAAATTATAATGAAGTAATTATAAGACCGTACTGGTCGTAACGTAGAACAATAGAAAATTCTAAGTCCGTATGGACAAATAAAAGAAGCTTGACGACGCGGACGCCGGATTACTACTCGGAATTAGAAGACCGCTCGGGCCGGAGACTCTACTAGTTAGTATGACCGTACTAGTCGAGGTGATGAATAGTAATGAGCTCCGCGACTGCTGCATCGGACTCCCTCGATTCTGCCTGGAGTAGGTGGCGTTGTTGGTGTACTAGGTGGGGACTCTCTTTTGTGGGGATATTGCACGGGCCTTCTGTGCGTTGCGTCAGCCTCCAAGTGCTTATGCACTAGCTATGCCTTTGTCTTCGGGCTGGGTCTTATCAGCAGGCGGATAAGAGTATTGATCGGCGCGCTAGTCTGAATTCTTTACAATACATAGGGTGTACTATTATAAATGTATTATATGACGTTGAATATAATAAATGTTATAACTATTAATTTAAGCTCTTAATCTTATTTCCTATTAGTGTATGTGTATGTGTAACGTATATATATGTGTGTTCTATTCTATAGCGATTATATATTGCAAATTAATTTTTTATACTTATTAAATATACTTGCTTATATACTAGGTGTCCTAAAATTAATTAATTCTATCTTACTACTATTTTTTAGATGAATAAATCTCAGTGCCTTATTTATTAGTCATATGTGCGGGAGCATATACGTTAAGTCTATATACCGGGTGATCAAAAATTAATTATTGAATAATACTTTAAAATTTATACATATGAATTTAGAAAACGTCCGCTACATATGTTATATTTATTTATCATTATTTATAGAAATCAAAAATATGCGGGGACGTCACACCACCCCCCTTAAATTAAATTTCAGAATGAATATGGAGAAATTTATTCATCTAATCTGGCACGTAAGTCCCTAAATGTATAAACGATTGGAATTTCCTGTGGTTCGTTCGACGGCGCATTAGTCTCTGTATTTTGGTCGCAGGTTTCTTTCGGTGTTGTCGGTGTGTTTGTGTCTGTTTGTGGTCTATTCGCAAGATATAAAAGTAAGTGTGTAAAAGAACTCCATATGGCTCCTAGTAAATGTAGACTGCATCCATATGCAGCGTGTAACGCATAACCATGTATAAGTGTATCAAATACAATTTTTATAATTCTTATAATAATAAATATGCCAAATACTCCGGCTGTCGCAGCGCCGAAGGTAGTAAAACCATCCCAAATCTTGGTTAACGTGTTACTGTATATTTTGTTTAATGAATTTTCATCCAATAGATCTTGTAACGATACTGTGTCGGATTGAAATGTTTGTCCTGTGAATCCTCTGGCGATGGTATGAAGTACGGCTATTTTCTCCGCAGGAAACATGATATGATCTCTTAGATTGTCTAAATCTTTTTGTGACGTCCCCGCATATTTTTGATTTCTATAAATAATGATAAATAAACATAACATATGTAGCGGACGTTTTCTAAATTCATATGTATAAATTTTAAAGTATTATTCAATAATTAATTTTTGATCACCCGGTATATAGACTTAACGTATATGCTCCCGCACATATAAGGCACTGAGACTTATTCATCTAAAAAATAGTAGTAAGATAGAATTAATTAATTTTAGGACACCTAGTATATAAGCAAGTATATTTAATAAGTATAAAAATTAATTTGCAATATATAATCGCTATAGAATAGAACACACATATATATACGTTACACATACACATACACTAATAGGAAATAAGATTAAGAGCTTAAATTAATAGTTATAACATTTATTATATTCAACGTCATATAATACATTTATAATAGTACACCCTATGTATTGTAAAGAATTCAGACTAGCGCGCCGATCAATACTCTTATCCGCCTGCTGATAAGACCCAGCCCGAAGACAAAGGCATAGCTAGTGCATAAGCACTTGGAGGCTGACGCAACGCACAGAAGGCCCGTGCAATATCCCCACAAAAGAGAGTCCCCACCTAGTACACCAACAACGCCACCTACTCCAGGCAGAATCGAGGGAGTCCGATGCAGCAGTCGCGGAGCTCATTACTATTCATCGCCTCGACTAGTACGGTCATACTAACTAGTAGAGTCTCCGGCCCGAGCGGTCTTCTAATTCCGAGTAGTAATCCGGCGTCCGCGTCGTCAAGCTTCTTTTATTTGTCCATACGGACTTAGAATTTTCTATTGTTCTACGTTACGACCAGTACGGTCTTATAATTACTTCATTATAATTTACCAAGACTCCGATTTTATTACGAGACACGCGCAAGGTGTCTATTAGTTGTACAAGTAATATTAAATAGTAATAAACGTTTTATATATTCATTGAGTGTGTTACCAATTCAATAACATCTACCTGGATTCCATATCCTGCATAAGGACCTTAACCATAAGGAGTTGAGAAGCAAGGAATTAAATATACAGTAAAGGTTTAAATATTGCGTAAGTTAAAAGACCTATCTAATTATACCTAACAAGTGACACATTGACAAAATCTCTGAGTCCCTGGGTAGACCCGGTGAAATGCAGGGTGACCCGAAACAAATATAATTAATAATTTTTTTTTATTATGTATTGACGTTGAGACGTAACACTATACTCGGTCGAAAAGCACCCGGAAAGAAGCTTGCGGTACCCTCACAGCGGTATTAAATCTGGGAGGTGTTGAATTTCCTATGAATTTGGACGGAATCGCCAGATTCGAGCGTCTTAACGATATACCATATATCTATCAACGTATATACTATTCGAGATAAGAAGGATAAGAAAAGAGATATCATTCCTCTGCGCCTCACCGATCGCAAGAAGGAGAGACACGTTAATTTGTTGTATCTTAGCGATGCTACGCGACGAAATAATACGACGCACTTCACGTGGATCAAGAATCTGTCCCGTCTCGTCAGCTCGTAATTGAGCACTCGGCAACATAAAGCGCATATATGCGATCGGTGAGTACGAACTAAAAAAGTTTGTTAATAACACACTACTCTATAGAATAAATATTGTTTCACAGATGCATGCACTATTTTCGGACGAGCGATAAATTATCGGCTCATAGCGAGGACTACGAAAGAATGAACGAGCGCGCTATCGTTCTTCCAACCGAAGAGGACAAGTTAAATTTTAACAGTTACGAGAAAAAGGGGCGAGTTCCGTTCGTGGTGTACGTCGATCTGGAATGCGCGCTGGAAAGGAAGGAAGAGAGGAGAACGCTGAACACGTCCATCGTTCAACATCATAAGGCTGACAGCATAGGATATTACGCGCGATGCGCGTTCGACGACGCTAAATCGATGTACAGATCGCATCGCGGCGAGAACTGCATATCATGGTCTTCGAGAACTGCGAGATCTAGCGCGTCGCGCGAGATATTTTGAACACCATCGCACCTATGATGCCTCTTACGGCGGATGAACGGGAGAGATTCCGCGACGCGATGAGCTGTCATGTATGCGAGAAACCGTTCGAGTCGCAAGACGCTCGCGTCCACGATCACTGTCATTTGAAGTCTCGCGCATTTTAGTTGCAATCTAAATTATAAGGAGACTTACGTCATTCCTATATTCTTTCACAATTTATCGGGCTACGACGCGCATTTTATCATTAGAGACGTGGCTAACGTCTTCCCCGGAAGCGTCGAGCTGTTACCGCTGATGAAAGGAAACGTACGTCTCCTTCGCGAAGAGCGTCGACAAAGCGTCGGACGAGAGGAGATGATTTGCGCGCGGGAGACACGTGAAGTTGCGTAGATTTTTTTAAATTTCTTAGCGCGAGTCTCGAAAAATTGGCGTCTTATCTCGATAAGAGAGAGTTAAAGATCGCGTGGTTGGAATTTCCCGATCTCGACGACGCCGATTTTGAGCTCCTTATGTGAAAAAATATATTTCCGTACGAGTACGTCGACGATATCGATAAGTTGCGCGAGACTCGTCTGCCGCCGCGCAAAGCGTTCTACAGTTCGCTGACCGGCGATACCGTATCTGATAGCGATTACGAGCGCGCGATAGAAGTCTAGGTGCGATTTCGTGTCCAGACGCTGGACGAATATAGTGATCTGTATTTAAAAACGTTTAACGACGTTTTTCTATTAGCTGATATCTTCAAAAATTTTCGCGATGCATATATGAGGAGTTACGGTTTAGATCCCGCGCATTATTACACGTTATCCAGATATACGTGGGACGCTATGTTAAAGTATACGGGCGATCGATTTGAGATTTTAATTGACATTGATATGATGTTTGTGGAACGCGGAATACGCGGCGGGCTGAGTCAATGTTCCAATAGATACGCGCGCGTTAATAACAAGTACGTATAGTCGTATAATCCCTCGGAACCATCGTATGTATTTCGACGTGAATAATTTATACGGATGGGCGATGTGTCAATCGTTGCCTTATGAGGATTTTCAATGGGTCGAGAATGCTTCAAGTATCGATTTAATGTCCGTGATGCCGAATGTTCGCCGAATGTTCGTCGAATGTTCGCCGAATGTTCGCCTCGGTTATATTCTAGAAGTCGACCTTGCGTATCCTTCCAGCCTTCACGATTCTCACGCTGACTTGCCGTTTTGCCCAACGCGCGATAAGCCGCCCGGGAAACGGCGGACAAACTCCTCGCTACACTGTACGATAAGCGCCGTTATGTAACGCACTATCGTAACTTGCAACAATGTGTTAAACACAGATTACGCGTTACGAGAATACATAGAATATTACGATTCACGCAATCTCCGTGATTGCGCGAATACGTAGAACTGAACACGCGATTACGAATTATCGCTAAAAATGAGTTCGAGGAAAATCTGTACAAATTAATGAATGTTTGGTAAAACTATGGAGAACGTGCGTAATCATTTGGATGTTCGGCTAGTGACCCGATGGGACGGGCTATACAGCGCGAAAACGATGATCGCTAAGCCCAACTTTCATAGTAGAAACGTCTTCGCGGAGGATTTAATAGCCGTAGAATTGCGCAAACTAAAAATTAAATTTCACAAACCGATCTACGTAGTACCGATCTACATATGTATCCTCGATATATTGAAGATTCGCTTGTACGAATTTCATTATGAGTATATGTTACCGTTGTATCGAGAAAAGTCCGGAATAATTTACTCCGACACGGACAGTCTTATCTATCGAATCGAGTACGAGGACATGAAGCGCGATATCGATAGATTCGACACGAACGATTATGCGATGTGTACGGTATTCTTCTTGTTAATAAGAGAGTACCGGGTTTAATGAAAGATGAGAATAATGATGCGATTATGACGGAATTTGTCGGACTTAGAACAAAAATGGACGTGCTGCGAGTAGACGATAGAAGCGAGACGAAGAAGATCAAAAGCGTGAAGAGCGCTATCATCGCAAGAATGATGACCTTCGACGATTACGCGCGCTGTTTGCGACGAGAAATCGAGATGACGCACGAGCAGTCATGCTTAAGATCAAAGTTACGATATTGGAGTCGAAGATCGCGCTTAGTCCGAACGACGACAAGCGGTACGTCGTACCCGGAACGACGAGTACTCTACTATAGGGACATTATAAAATACCGCTGTAATAATCTTTATTTTTTAGGCGATAGAATTTTATTAAGTTATGTAATAAAATACAATTATTTTATTAATAAATTATTTAAAATAAATACATTTTTATCCAATATGGGGAGCATTTTACTCCCGTTCGTCGGCGCAACCTAACATCCGCGCGGCGGAGAAATCGTGACGGCGGACACGCGTCGCGTTCGCGAAGGGAAAAATCGTTGCAGCACACATACAATATTGTCTCTCAAGACATACTTTTGCACACTCAAGCAAATAATCGTACATGAGTTCTGCAAACGCGCCTTGAGGGACAAAATCGTTTTGCTTGTGTGCGTGCGAGCATATATGTATGAATCTGAAAGTTGAAAGAGAAATAAATCTCACAATCCTGACAATATGATTATCATATCGCAAGATTGACTGCACCATTCTTATTCAAACTGGTCGCAATCGAAAGCTTGCAATCCACATTATATAATAAAAGTGCCATTAGATTTTTGATTACCACTCTGGTTTCTGAGATATTTTAATCAAAAGTTTATTAAAACAATTATAGATATAAAACTCCGGATAAGCTACTTGGTAGCATCGCGACCCCTATATATAGGCAAAACTCTTGACAGCCAGAAAAAATCTTTTTTCTATACTTGGCGTTTTTTATGAACTTATCGTCGCGACGCTACCGCGTTGCTTAATTACAATATTATTAACCGCATTTTGCAGATTTTATATACATTCATGATAAAATCTTGAATACGAGTACAGATAGTGAGTAACGTGTCACATAGCGGTAAGCGACTCAACTATAAATATTAATAAACACCAAATATTTCAATTGTTGTAATAAATTACAGATTTTGTTCGATTTTTTCTGTTTATCTGCCCTCAAATTGCGCATATCAAATCTTGCTCAGTTTCTGCCATTAATCTGATGTCAACCATATCAGCAAGCTTTACTCGGTTTTTGACACCAATTTGCTGTCCGAATATGTCAGCAAGTTTTACTCGGTTTTTGCTGACAATTTGTCAGTTTAATCAGTAATAACAACTCTACCAAATTTGTAGCTTTTTTTCTGACAATAATTTGTAGCAAGCATTTGGCAATATATGTTAAAACAGACATGGCTGACTAGGAATGAAAAGAGTACGTCAGGGATGTGTGATGAATCCATTTTTGTTTAATTTGTTATAGCTGATATAGATAAAGAATTGAAAATACGAAACATAGAAGGTGTACGATTAGATGACAAAAGATTATAGTCATTAGAATATGCTAATGATATGGTATTTTTGGCAAAAAATAGGGACGCATTATTAGATATGATGCAGACAATGAAAAGACTTTTAAATAAAAAAAAATTGGTATTATGAGGTATTATGTACAGAGAAAACAAAAGTGCTAGTTTTTAATAAAAAAAAATAGGGAAAGAAAAGAAAGTTGGAAATGGAAAGGGAAATTGAAGAAGTTAAAGTTTTAAATAGATTAGATTTCGTGTTTAATAAGGATAATTATAAGGATCATATAAGTAATAAAAGAAGGATAGCAGCCAACAAAACGTGGGAATTAGGGGAACGGATCTACAGGGATAATTTTATCACAAGATAGGGATTGTTTAGGTATTACAAAGTGTGACATCTTACTTGGAGGTGGAAATATGAGGATGAGAAGAAAAAAAGAAATTCGAAAAAATAATATTGGATTATGTGAGATGAATCTTCAGATTAGAATTTTGTAGGCATTTAATAACAAGAGAATTAAGATTAAATAAGTTAAGGGCAATAAAGCATAAGGAAAAGATAAGAGAGTTGAATGAAAATAAATGATTAAAAAGTATTGGAGTGAAAAAGAAAATAAAGGATGGGAGGATATGTATAGTAGAGGAAGGATGGGATATTATAATAAAAATGGATGGAGTATCGAAGATCATCTAGAAGATTTAAGAAGGAGAGGAGGTGACTTAAAGAAAGAATTAGGTAAAAGATATTGGGATGTATAAAGGCAAGTAGAGGAAGGTAAAATTAGAGAGACCGGGTACAATAAAAAATATAATAGGAATATAATATAATAGAAAAGAGAAGAATATAATAGAAGTTGAAAACAGGGATACAAGGACTAAGATATTTGAGGAAGGGCAGTATAGGTAATATAGGAGATATGATTAGGGCATTGTTAAAAGTAAGATGTGGAGGAAATATGGAGGAACGAAATGAGTATTGATTGGAGGAAGAAGCGACGTTGTGCGTATTTTGCGGGCGAGATTGTATAAATTATTATATAAACTGTAACGGGCCGCTTCACGAGCGGTTCCGAATACGCGCGCGGACAGCGCAATCGGGATCAAGGTTCGTGAAGGGGTTGAAACGCAACAGACGTGAGTTGTTGTGTACGTCGTTTATTCGCCACTCGAGGCAATGGTCAACTTTTACAATGAGAAGAACGTTTACAATAAATCGCGCTAATATAATAGTACGGGCGTAATGTTGTGACGCGGGTCTAGACGGTGTTTTTGCGCGTCTAGTTAAAGGGCCCGGCTCGTGGCGCGGGGCGCGCGCGGTGAGACGGGCTCGTGTTGTCGGCTTCGCGGTTGCTGGCGCGAGGTGCGCGCGGTAAGGCGGGCGCGTGTTGTCGTCTCGCGTTTATTGATGCGAGGTGCGCGCGGTAAGGCGGGCGCGTATTGACACCGCGTGTCAGTATCTCGATATCTCGCAATTTGATATCGTGCGAGATACGTGAGTTCAAACGCGTGTTGCGTGCGGCTGGATGTTCGGCGCGGACTGCAGGGTGTCAGGCCTGCAGTCGGGTAGATGCGTCGATGACGCGGTGCAAGTTCCCAGCGATAATCGCGGGAGTGCAGTTTGGACGTTCGGATGGTCGGAGCGTCAGGTCTCGAGAATACTCGAGGAAAGCGGCGAACTCGTCCACTCTCTTGTCCTGTACGCAGGGTTGGATGGTCAGGTGACAGGACCGTAATAGCTCGAGAATTCTCGAGGAAAGCGGCGAACTCGTCCACTCTCGTTCTTATACGGATGGTTTTTAGACTGGAGTCGTTTCTAGAGCAGATGGTCGAGAATTCTCGACGGAGGCTGCGAACTCGTCAACCTCCGGGCCACTGTCTATAGACGTTGAGGATCGGTTTCTGGATTTGTCTCGGAGTGTACCGCTCGAGCGGAATCAGGTGCCGGTCTGGTTTCGTCTGGTGTTCGGTAGGGCTTTTTATACCCTACCGAAGCGAGCGTGACACCCGCGCCGTTCGCATCCCTCTCGGGGTGGGGGAGACGACGCGAGCCTCCAGTAGCGCGCGTTTCGGCGATCGGCATTCGCCGGAAACGTTCGGTGCCGTTCGGCGCTCGCTTTGTTTATGACAAACACTAACGGCTTGTGTTTGTCATAAACATCGTACGCATGTTTAAAAATGGGCGCTAAGCGCCTCTGCCTCTGCCCGGCTGGTGTTCGCCGGGCGGCAGACTTCCGACGGGTGACGTGTCGGGAACGATGGGGGGATGCATCGTTACAAAACGAATGTGAAACAACTATAAGGATTAGTTTAAAGATTTAGGTACAAATTGTAATAAAATAAAGGCTAGGATTTGGAGTAATGTGATGGTTAATATAAAAGAAAGGTTATTGCGGAAACTTTGGATAGAGAAATAAATTATTATTAAGATAAGAATATAAATGTAAATGTGAATTAATCTTACTAGTCATAGAGATACGTGTACGAATGGAAAATATGAGTGTGTAAGGAAATTATCGTGAACCAAGTCCACTTCTTGGCTAATAGTCAAGTTTAATAGCGAAGTTTCAATAAATATATATAATATATGAAAAATAGTGATTAGTATGTTTGCAAACAGAATTATTTCCTACACTATATAGTAAAAGAGCGTTATGTGAAATAGAAGCGTACATATAATTAGAGAGACACACAAACAATTGTAACGTCCGATAAACGATAATATAATATAGATAACGCTGAGCAACGCAAATTCATGATTATACTCCATGCGAGCGAAACAAAAAATCAAAATAATATGCAAAAATTAAATAGCAAAAAAATATAAATTTTCTTCTCTTTAGAAAACTTAAAACTACTTCTTTAAGTAATCTTTTTTCACCACTGGGATTTTAAGACTTATATGTCTAATCGACTAAAGACATATCTTTAATGCACGAGTCAGAAATCAGAAGTTGGCTATATCGCAAGACATGAAAAAGTAGACATCGTCTGCAAAATTTTAAGTTAATTTCAATAAAATTTGTTTAATATATAAAGTATTTACATTAAACCATACATTGTAATATTAATTTCAAACAGCGCTACAACTTTTATTGTATCGAAATATCTACATTGTTATAAAATATAATTATGCATACCTCTCCGTTTGTTAACATAAGTAGCTTTTGTAAACAACAACTGCTCACAATAGAGTTCAATTTGAATCAGTTTGAGTTTAATTTGATTTATATTTGTTACAGTCTATCTCTTTTAGCTTTTAAGATAAAAAAGTTGGCTACTTTTAATGAGATATATGGGACATCCATATATTGTGTATAAATCAGTACATATTGTATATATTGTATATATATAAATCAGATGTTTTGTTTGAACATTTTGTTTAAATAACTAAATACTATGATGACCGTTACAACAAACAATTTTATTACAGTAATATATTACAATGCATGATACCTTTTTCTGTTATTATACTTTTTCATCAACATCTTCAGAACCAAAATAAATGCAAATAATAACTGCAAACTATATTTTCCAGACAGTTTTTATTTGGCATAAAGTTATTTAGCATTTTTGTTTGATTTCTATTTGAACATTTTTATGACGAAAATGACATTTGAATCGTGAAATTGGCGGCCTTTGTCATATCTTCACAACAATAATGTCACATATCGACATCAAAAATATGTCATTATTTTCATTTTATTATTTACAATTTATTAACGTCATAATAATAGACAACATTAAATCATTATTAAATTTATTATAACCTAGTAAGCACTAATTATGTGTGTATATCACCCTTAATCGGATTTAATAATGTAGTTCTAAAACGGTCAATCATAGTCATTTCATTCCTCAGAGAAATAGACATAATTGGTCAGTTTTAAAACTATAAATGTTATTAAATTCAATTAAAGATAATGCTTAAACATATAATCGCCGTTATATTAATATTATATAAATATAACAGAATTGAAAATTGCTAGATAATATTGTATAAGTATTATTGGTAAAATACCAACTAGTTGTAAAAATTTTTTACTCATAAATGTAACATATATAATAAATTATCATTATATCATATTATATATATATATATATTAATAATTGAGTCAAACATAATCGAAACAAATAATAAAATAAATTATATTTAATTCAGACGAAAATTTAATTTAGACGACATTTTACTATCTAAGAAAGAGTTGTTATTAAGATATATAGAATTTGGAATAATTACGCAGTTTAGAGGCGACCTTATAAATTTCAATGACTTTGATTTACATTATCAAGGATATCCTGAATAACTTTTAAAAGATTTTATCCGTCGCTTTTATTGTTTATTAAAAAGTTATTAACAAAATAAGTTTAATGAATAGCACGTACTTTTCCGACATTATGTACATTTAGAACATAATCACACACACACACACACGCGCGCGCACACACACACACCACACACATATATATTTTGAGCTTGCCTCTAACCTGCATAATTACTTAGAGTTTCAATGTAATTGAAACTCTAACTCTAAAATACAATCACACACATCAAGTCGCTTTTATTCACATAGATGATATGCATAAAAATTTGTTTATTAAGATCTAATATTTTAATATAGATATTAATATAAAATAATAAAGTTTATAATGCTATTATAAACACATTTATATTAGTCATTGTGATTTTATTAGTTGCTTCATTTCTTAATTTAGCATTATATTTTTGTATAATTAAAAAATTAAGTTTTGGTAATTCGTTTTAACGAACATAACTTATCATTAGATGATCTTCACTTCAAATCTTAACATCATTCTTTACTACTATGAAAATCAATGATTTCAATCTTAAGGTTATGTGTCTTTGAAAATTTAAATAATAATAGCAATAGTGCTCATAATACTAATGATACTATATGATGAAAAATTAGCAAATAAGAGGCGCAGTTCTTAGAATAAAAAAAAATATGATTTTTTTGAAATTGACCAATCGTAGCTATTTCTCTAAAAAAAAGAGTAACTATTTGGCCGATTTTGACATTATGGCTGCGATCGGGAAGATGCTAGAAAGTCTTCGAAGTGTTTGATTGACCAATCAGGACAAAAAGAGCAAAGATTTCTTTATTCTGATTGGTTAATGTAATGCTTCGAAGCATTTCTAGTGTCTTCCCGACCGCAGTTTATATCATTATTACATCATTACTTCATTAGTCCTATTAGATCTACAATAGGTTTAGTAATCTTCAAGCTATAAGAAATTGATCAATTACATGTGAGCAGAATAATCAATTGTTATTGGTAATTTCTTTACGGTTTAAGACTTACTACCTAATTGTAGATCCGACCTTATGGTTTGGATCATCGACAAATACATATGTAACGATGTCTAATATGCACTTGTTGTCTAATATGCACAGACTCTACTCGGATTTTGAATTGTTGTTCAATGTCGCTTATCACTTATCGATTTTAATTCAATTTTTGGTTGTAACCTTAATTATTATAAAGTATTGTTATAAAATTTAAATTTAAGTAATTTCCCGATAATTTTAATACATCGTTTAGTAGCATAAAGAGAGAGTTATAATAATGAAGTTTTATAACTTTTGAATTTATAACTTTTTGAAGCAAAGTCTATTTTATATCAACCGTGTCTGTAAAAAATAATAATTACAAATTTTTTAAAAATTTTGTAGAAAAGAATTGTATATAGAGAATATGTATATAGAGATTATATTGTATATAGAGAAATATATATAGAAATTTTTTAGAAATATTTTGTTGTAATGATATCCATGTTTTTAATGTAATTGTTTCACGATAAAAATAAAAATGTAACTCTAACATTACTCAGCAATATATTTTAATTGAGACTCTCATTTATCCAATTTTATAACAAATGCTTCTCCAGATGGAACAATAAGTTCTTTGAAGTACACTTCTCGATTCATTCTATAAGTTGGTCCTACAACAACACCATAATAAAGAAATGATAAATCCTTTTTGCGTGTCTCGTTGCCAAAATTTGCGACAAGTACATAGGAATTTCTTCGTGGATACCATCGCTCTATCACTATCATTTCATTTTCAACATATCTAAACAAAATAACATCAAATTAAGTTATAAATATTTCAGTAATATACATATATTAATGCTAAAACAAGCCACAAAATTTGCAATCTGAGAAAAATATAAAATTTGCATAACTTACAATTAGAATAACGAAAGTTCATATACATATACATATACATATATATATATATATATATATATATATATATATATATATACAGGGTGTCCGATAATTCGCGGATCACTCTCTAAGGAAAGGTAGAGGATGTTATTCTGAATAAAAAAATCCTGTACCATTTTGTGATTTTCTCAATATTTAAGAAAATATTAATTTTAAAAAATCAGCCAACGAAGTGCCGCGAAAAGCTCGCGGCACGAAGATGCCTCCCACTGTCAATTGATACTCGGTCCGCGGCCAAGCAATGGGAAGAGCGGTTTACGAGCGTGCCTCACTATGGCAACCGAAAGAATTACACACATAATGCGCGCTCCGTTTTATGTATGTGATCTTTTCATTATGTCTGTAATTCTTTCGATTGCCATAGCGAAGCACGCTCGCAAACCGCTCCTCCCATCGCACGCACGCACGCACGCATTACTTTAGTGATTATATATATATATATATATATATATATATATATATATATATATAATCATTAAATTATATATATATATAATTATTAAATTATATATACATTTAATATATATATCTTATACATAATTATATATAATTATGTATAAGATATATATATTAAAGATTAAAGATATATATATATATATATATATATATATATATATATATATATATTAAAGTTTATATTGAGAAAATTAATTTAAGAAAAAACTTAAGCCTGAAAATTCATAGCAAATACAAAAAATTTTACCTAACATCACAATTTACCTTAATTTGACCCTCTCTTAATACCGCTTTAACATAAATGAATGTAGTTTCTGCTCTTAGTCTTGTCATTTCTTCAACAGTGCCTATTAAACTAGTTTCCATGGGTTTCCTAGCTTCTAGTAACCAAGTAGTAATTCCTAAGGGTGAAAAACTACTACCGGGGCTGTTCTTCTTCTCCCAATACATAGGAACTAGATTATGCACGTGCGCCAAAGCTTTGTGATCCTGACATTCACAATCTTCGATACCTATCTGAGTAAAAAACATAACATAATTATTTTTTCTTGTAATAATGATTTCTTCTTAATAAATCTCAAAGAAATTGCGTCTACTAACATATCAAATTTATATGTCTATTTTCTTCTACAATTGATATATATTGTTAGATACAATGCAATTCTTAATTACATGACAATATGCTATCAGAAATATAAATATAAAATACAAAACAAAACAAAATTTTAATTTAAATATATAATTTCTAGGTTTTAGTTGTGAACCACTTTGATTCACCTCATCTCTATATAATATACTTGGTATTCCAGGTAGCATCATGCTAAGAAGAGAAGCCGCCACGCTTGCATTTTTGATATTAATGGTAGAGGCTACTCTACTGGTGTACACGCCGCCTACTGACCAATGTATTCACGGGTAAACAGGTTTATCAAAAAGTGTACCCTTCGTAATTTGCTTTATTTGTGTCTTGATATCCATTGTACTATTCGTCAAACGAAAAGTCACATCAAGTAAATTTATTCTGGATAGGATAGAGTTTTTTGCACTGATGGAAGTAACGTTCTTTAGAGCTTTTATATGACAAATAAAAATATTGTTTGGATATAGGAGAGACTTCCAATATATGAGGCTCTTCACGAATGTGTCTTCATTGACATAATGCTCCAATCCTTGTAGATAGAAACCATTCACTCCTTTCAATTGCCAAAATTTGATAGCCTCACTGTGGGATCTTTTTGTTGATGATTTAAACGACTCGACGAGGATATTTCCCTTCTCGCCTTCTTTAGCGGTGGTGGTATAGATGATAAGACATCACGAATAGTTTCGACTGATGCAGGCAGTGCGGATGGCTCGCGAACTCGATCATTTGCAGCATCTCGCTTATCCCGAAGCCATTCAATTCCATTTACTTTCGCTGTAGATGCCGATTGGTTACTCAAGGTCTTTATGAATGGATACAAAGGCAAATCCAAAATTATACTCATATTTCGTTTTTGAATCTCGCGTACAAGAACAGAAAAATCTTTTGTTGTACCCAGATCTTTATTTACATCTGTCATATTACTAATTTCCGAGTAATATTCTGGATAATGCGATGCTGAAAATATCGAATTTAATCGAATAACTCCAAGTTTTTTTAAATAATTTAGCCGCATAATTATTCCACGCAAATCGCTGATTCTGTCGGCTCCTTTTGTCGAGTCCTGAAAAGATGCCGGGAATATTTCGTAGAAAGTGCTGCTTTGCCACCATTCCACCTGAGGATCACATCTATAGCACAAAGTTCAATAAAAATAGTGACTTTTTTATCGCAAATTTTGATTATATCATCGATTTTATTATACAATTTTTTATTTTACCAAACTTATTAATCAGAAAAATAACTTTATATATATTTACGATATTATTTTTGTACAAATAAAGCAAAATTGCCTAAACATACAGATAAATTGATTAAACCATAGAGATTCTTAAATTATATCTATATCTATTGTATTTAAAAGTCATTAATACACACACACATACGCACATAACACACACATGAACGCACGCACGCACGCACACACACATTAACTGTAATTTAAAACATACTCTCATGATACCTCATTAGTTTAAAATCATTTTTGTTGACAAACATATCATACAAGAATTAGAAACGAAATTGTTTTAAAGATATTTTTCCATGTTTCTTTAAAAAAAAAGAAAAAATAGAAAATAAATGAGATTTACCATACTCAATTTTAATTTTTGATTTGTAGCAATAATATATACTTTTAAAAAATATTTAATATCACAATTACTTTAATTTATCAAATATAACTCATGCGTGTAGGCTGAGGTTACAAAATATTAGAAACTGCGAAATTTTCGAAATCGCATTATGTTGCTCAAATTGGTATGATTTGTATGATATAATTATAAGATTTCAGTTTTCTTTTTTTACAATACTAAAAATGAGTAGTACAAAATGAAAGAAACTAAAGAAAAAAATTGTTTCTTAAATAAATTTTTTTTTTAAATTATGCTTTTCTTATAATTTATGCACAGTTTTGAAATCATTAAAGACGAATCATTCTGTATAAAAAAAATGCACTAAAGAAAAATAACAAAAAAGAATAAACAAGAAAAAAGAAAATAGTTTCTTAAATCAAAAGTCTTTATAAACTTCAATTTAGCATTCTTATTATTTACATTTTATTATTTCTAGAATTTTTATTATTATTGAAATCACACACAATAAAAGAATTATTTTGTAACTTATTTGAGAATGCACAAAAGAGGATACGATAAAATGTGTGTTATGCAAATAATGGGCACATGAATTATGTAGAATTATATAGAATTATGTAGAATTATGTAGAATTATGTAGAATTATGTAGAATTATGTAGAATTATGAAGAATTATATAGAATTATGTAGAATTATGTAGAATTACGTAGAATTTCAGAAAAAAGTCTAAATACTAATGTGATTTTTAGGTAAAGATTAATTAAAGATGTTTAAACATATACTCAATATAAATTTTTAAACATGTATCGACACATACTTCTTAGGCATCGTAGTAATAATGCCAACAACGAGGGCAGCGCATCCGATCAATACCGACATCAGTCCAATAGCACGTTTTCCGTATCAATGATCAATTCCATTTCATAAAACGATAGTTTTTAGGTGGCTTCGGCACCACTAATTGAATCCCAACGAGGGATGGCTTACCACCGTTCTCCTGGTTGTAAAACTAAACAGTTACAATATGAGTACATATGGCGATGTTAGCAAGTAGCAAGCGATGAATTAGTATACACATCTATGAAACCATTAGAGAGATCGTAATCCTCTTGCCCGCTTATCAGATTCATTCCAATCACAATGCGAGACAGCAGAGTATATAATGTAAATGAAAATCATGGGAAAAAGGCAAAAAGAGAGGGCGGCATCTGCAAACATATCTGCATCTGTTTAAGTGTGTGACGACGCAATGACAAAGTGTCATTCCTAGGGTGACCAAATTTTTAAATTTTTTTTTTATGAGTCCTCAGACTCTGCAGTTTCTTTAGATTTCTTTAGATTCTAGTTTTTTCGGAGAGGCTTCGTTTGCTTACATTCCCGATTGCCTACAGCTTCGTTTGCCTACGACGTTTTGCCGACAGCTTCAATTGCCGACATTCCCGATTGCCTACAGAGCGATTGCCTACAAGTATTATTATACACATATAAAAATTAAAAATACAAATGTACGTTTGTACACATGTCAATATTATGCACATACACATTGTATACATGTCAATATTATGCACATACACATTGTACACATGACATTATTGTGCACATACACATTGTACACATGACATTATTGTACACATACACATTGTACACATTCGTATGATGTTAGCCGACGACTAACACATTTTTAAAATAATTATGTGTGAAATCAATTGTATTTTGTATTTGATGACTGTATTTGATGAGTGTATTTATTTTTGTTTGTTAGTTCATAATTAATTTTTAATTAATTATTTAATTGTAGACCATGAAACTAGCCGACATGTACTATAAAATTACAAAAATAGATGTGAAATCAAAATTGTATTTCGTTTGTAGATGATTGTAGTGCATTTATTTATGTTTGTTAGTTTATAATTAATTTTTAATTAATTATTTAAAGTTTGAAATATACCAAAGTACATGCATGGACAAGAAGCACGAGCGCACGCGCATGCACACACACACACACACGCGGGGGAATACAAGGGAGGCCTTCGGCCCCCCCTCCCGTCGATAGGTTGGGTGGATCTTGCTTTACATTGTAATACAATTGATTTCACACATAATTATTTTAAAAAAGTGTTAGTCGTCGGCCAACATCTTACGAACATGTATGTGTGTCAATATGTATGTACGTAATAACGTCATGTGTACAAAACGTTAATATGAATTTCTTATATTATGTACACAATAATGTCATGTGTACAATGTGTATGTGCACAATAATGTCATGTGTACAATGTGTATGTGCACAATAATGTCATGTATACAATGTGTAATTGCACAATAATGTCATGTGTACAATATGTATGTGTACAATAATGTCATGTGTACAATGTGTATGTGCACAATAATGTCATGTGTACAATGTGTATGTGCTGCGACGATTTTTCCCTTCGCGAGCTCGGAGCGCGTCCGCCATCGCGATCTCTCCGTCGCACGGATGTTTCGTGCGCCGGCGAACGGGAGTACGATTCGCCGGTCGGGAGTTTGTTCCCAGGGCGTGGCGATCAGTAAGCTAGGTCAGGGAACAAGGATTTATCAGGAGTTGGCGGAGCGCGATAACGCTGTGCCAATTGATGACTGGCTTCTATTCGGGTCGATATGTCCTCCAACGCGTCAAGATCGTCCACCTCATCCCGGCGCATCGCGATCTGCAAACGCGGCAACATATTTCGAAACGCAGAACTAACTTGTTCCGCCGCGCTCCAAGGCGGCGATAACCGATCATACATTGCCCTCAAGCACGTCAGGTAATCCGCCACGGACTCCTGTTCCCCTTGCGTTCGCCTTATTATCTCATCTCTCAGCGCGAATTGAAAATCCGGATCCCCGAATCGTATACGCCACGCAGATCTAAATGCGGCCCACGTCGATAGTCGATTCCGCTTTCCGCGGAACCAATGTAGCGCAATACCCGACAAAAAGAATGGTAGGCAGCGGAGAATATCCTCATCCGCTACAGGTACTAAATCGCGACCTTCCTCAATACGCATCAAAAACGTTTCGGCGTCTTCCCCTCGCGCACCCGAAAATTTCAAATTCCATTTCCTCATGACATTATACGCAGTCATCGCGGAATTTCCCGGCGAATCGCGCGTGGAATTATGACCGGGGGTACGGGGTGTACCTGGTGAACGCGACGGCCCTGTTGGACTGTAGCGCGGTATCGGACTATCCGGACGAATCGGCTCCTCCGGGAGCTCCAGACGCTCGGTATCCGACATCCCGTCCTCTCTATACGTGGACGATATTCGAAATCCTCCCCTATCGTCACGCACGCGACGCAACAACCGAGCGGTCAAAATAGAATAACTTCCGTCCGTCGAAAGTCTACGCCTATGTAATTCCTCGATAAGTTGCTCGGGATTCAAAACAAAAACCCAATCGTCCTCGGGATCGACTCGACTCATACGGTCTTCCCTATCCTTGTATTCGAGACTTAAACACGCACGACCGTTACACGTCAACAATAAGATCATAACATCCCAGCGCGATCATGAAAAAACAGAAAAACGATATCTTGAACGGTCGAACAAAGGCTAATAATACACGTAAACACGGTACGAACGAACTTCTAACGACGGTTATTCGAAATTATATCCGCGATAATATCGAAGAACCTTTTCACCAATAATTTTTCTTCACTAAATTTCCTATTAATTCGGAATGATCCGTGAATTTACAAAATTCCGACTTTTTCGTTAATTAAGGGATTCAGGTGCGCACAACACGAAAAGAATGAAGAAGACTAAAACAGAACGAAAAAAAAACAAAAAAAAGAAAGAAAAAAAAATTTATTATTGCCGCCTATCACGAAAGTTGCGATTAAAACATCTTAAACGATGCGCCTCTCACTTTCCCCTCGAATTCAACGAAGTTTTCTGAACTGCCCATTAATCAACTTGGCCCCTTTAATCAACGTGGCCCCACGTTGGGCGCCAAATTTTTGCGACGATTTTTCCCTTCGCGAGCTCGGAGCGCGTCCGCCGTCGCGATCTCTCCGTCGCGCGGATGTTTCGTGGCGCCGGCGAACGGGAGTACGATTCGCCGGTCGGGAGATACGGGAAAAGGGTCGATCGTCGTCAAAAACACAAGGAAATCGAGAAATGGTTACACGCCGGGAAGGAACGGGATGGAAGGTGTTCCGCGCGTGCCGTGACGAAGCTTTAATACTCGCGAGAATTGCAATTGGGCGCCAGATACGGTCTTGCACGTATCAATTTTCGTCGAATACGCGAGATAAACGCGAAAAAGACGCGAAGAAAGAAGTCGATTTCGTCACGGGCGGACTAGCTCACCTAACGGTAGAGGGGCAGGGCGGATGTTGAACTTACGCGATATGGAAGCAAGAGGCCACACAGATAGAGCGACGAACACGTGAAAACGAAATTAAACTCGTCAAGCGTAACAAATAAATAACAGCTTTATTAATTTAGAAGCGGTGCGTCCGAATGATAAACAAAGATAAACGGAGTTATGCCCGATGTCGATAATTTTGCAGAAGCGAGACTGGGTGTTCGAAACGACTTAGCGCCACCGAAATTAAGACGCCGTTAAATCATAATCGGTCGGGCCGGGACCCGAGCGCAATTACGCCAGGTCGATTATCGGACCCCTCGTGGATCGATAATATTCCGCTCGCTGTTCGGACAGGCTACGCAAGCACCACATGCATCCGGTGCACCCCTAACATGCACCGCGCAGACATCGCTCGAAACGCTTCATACACTATTACGCATTAATCGCGAATTCACTCGATCGCTAATCCACTACGAACGAGGTATTCGATACCCATAAACCGAATTATTTTCGCACGAAATACACTCACACTCGACGACTAACCGACGACATACAGAGTCGCGAAACACACTCACACGGCACGACAGACTACTCACACATATCGGACTTAGACGCTAGACGGGCGACAGGTTTCGCGACTATCAGATTACGCCGTATTATCGAACCGCGTTCTCTAGAGAGACGACTTACGCTAAATCTACCGCACGATATAAATCGAATCCGCGAAACCAATAATCCAGACGCTTCGGGGCTCGCTTCGCTTGCAGACGTGGCCGTGTCACAATCACCTTTTTGCCAATGCTAACGCGATAAACACCAATAATTTCGAACCGAGCTCGAACGCACAAATAACGCGAAATCGCGGCCACGACGGCAGAACGATGGATTCCGAACGCGATCGCGCGTGGCTACTTTATGGCGGGATAACCTCATCGGTATCGATGATCTTCCTTCGGGAATCCGGGGGTTCGGCAGCTTCTTCCCGTTCGGCCTTCCGAGATCCAGCCGCAATTCTCCCTCAACCGCCGTGCTCTCAGCCGGGAACCCTCCTCGCTCTCGCTCACGCTACTCGCACTTGCTCTCGATCTTTTGTTTTTCGCTGAAACACGTTTAACGCTTTCTTGCGCTCGCGCCAGTCTGACCCGGGAGCACCGCGATCTAGAATCGGTAACGCAGGGCCAGCCGGGGATGCGCAACCGGGGTGCGTGTTATCACGGCCAATCGCGATAACACGCGAGGCCGCAGCCTGACGGCACGCTCATGATCGTACCGGGGGCGCGCGCACCCCCGAGATCGCGATCAATATATTTTCCACGGGGCCCCTCGGAGAGGGCCTTGGCGAGTTCCGCCGTGATCTCGGAAACGAGGAACGCAACGGTGTCCCTCGCCGATCTCCTCTTTTTCCCGCCGTGTCTCGCGGCGGTGAAGCTCCTTCGGGATCCTTCGGGATACGTCTTTGCACGGTCCTGCGTCGAGGTGCGAGGATCCCCCTCGTCCTCTCGCGCTTCTCGCCACGCTGCTGAATTCGGTGGTTGATAATTCCTTTGCTGTTTTTCTTTCGTCCTCCCGAAGGTCCTCTTCCAAGTTGTTGTTATCTTTGTTTTTGCTGCGGCCGTGTTCGCTTCTTCGGTAAGGCTCCCGTGTCGTATCGGAATAAGGAAATAATATCATAGTTAAAAAAAATGAAATATATCCGACAAATAACGCCCCTCTGGAGATTTCGGTACGGCTCTAATGTTTTGAGACTGGCGCGGATGCGTTTTCCGCGCTCAGCGATCGGAGAGGGATCCGGCGGACGTGCGCGGGATGGCAACGTCACAATATATATACATATATACATATATACATATATATATATATATATGTATGTATATATGTATATATGTATATATATATATATATATATATATATATATGTATGTATGTATGTATGTATGTATGTATGTATGTATGTATGTATGTATGTACGTATGTATGTATGTATATGTGTATATATATATATATATATACAGGGTGATTCAAAACAACCTGATATCCTTAAAATGGCATATTCTTGAGCAAATTCTGAGGCGATTTTTCTTTTTACAAAATTTTGTTCAAAGCTTAATTTTTTAATTATAATTAAAAATAATTAGCTACTTACAAGTCCGGTACAACGGGTAGGCAATAATAGCGCAATGCGTCATTCGAGATTCACTTTATAATTTTACAATAATAATTTTACGAGATAATTTATATTTTATATTAAAATATGTCAGATTAAGATATAAAATAACTCAAAAAGATTTCTAAAAAAATATAATTATTTTATTTATAGTGTTTAGAAAAGCTCTCAAGGTAAGCTACAAAAATATGTAAAAAAAATAGGGAATCCCATTTAAAAAAATAAAGTTAAACTCCACATGACCTTGGCACGTTCACTCAAGATCAAACTAATGACACCATCTTATATCCTCCTTCGAACCAAACAACTTTTGCCTGAAACTTTTTTCTGTATCTTTCATTTTTTCGAGATATTTGTCTGGGACAATTAAAATGAAGTACCCTGTATATACATACACACACACACACACACACGCGCCCACGCACACACACATGCACACGCACACGCACACACACACACACACACACACACACACACATATATATATATATATATATATATATATATATATATTGTTTATAGAACATGTAGATGTGAAACAAAAACATTTTTTTGTTAAAATACAATATTATAATATTATTGGTTAATTCATTTACACTTTACATAGGGCGCTGACTTCAAAATTGCCAATTTTTAATTTAATTTTATTATTTTTAAAATACTTTTTATTATACAAATACAAGCTAATGATTAATCTTAATCTTGATTAATCTTATTAGAAATTTAATTGTTTTACATGTTAAAATAATATAAGTAAAAAATAATATATAAGTAAGAAAAGAATGATATAATCCCTAAAAATTTATCTTTTTAAAAAAAAGGGAAAAAAAAGGCAATAAGTACACGTGTCAGTTGCAAAAAACTGTTATATGTATTTATAAAATTTTCTAAAAAAATACTGATATCAAAAAATTGTACCAAATGAATAAAGATTTATGCTATAAATTTTTTTCTTATTATTATTACTTAAAAACATTTGAACTAAAAAAACTGTTATACAAAGTAGTTATTTTAATTTTCTAGAAAAAAAATAACATCAAAAAATTGTACCAACTGAATAAAAATTTATATTATAAAACTTTTTTATTTTATTATTTTATTATTTTATTATTTATTTCCAATATTAAGAAAAATTATATTTAATAAAATGTAATATAATTAAAACAATAGGCCGTATAGCTAAAATAAAATTATTTTATAATTAACTAAATGAATAATATACATACATCTAATGCTTGGGGATATATTTATTGAAAATTTCTCATAGTCGCATAACTCTAAGTAAGCCGTATAAAACAAATTTACACCAAAGTAAAGTATAAAAACTTTGCATACCCGGTCGCATTAAAACATATACATTTTATAAATATATACATTATTTTGATGTAATATATGCAAATGATATATGTGAATGATTTTTACGTGGCTTTAATAAAGCTATTTAAAGTCACACTAACACATTGCTATTTAATGCGCCACTTAAAACCCGGTATATAAAATATGTCGATATATATTTTTTTTTCTTTTATACATAATCTTTGTATGTACATACAGAAAAAATGATAAAAAAAATAATTTTTAAATAATTTTAAAAAATTATTTTTGCATTGTTTTTTAGAAAAAGTGTAATGTGAAGAAATAAAAAAAAGAAAAGAATTGTTCATATATATAAATTTATGTATGATTATATATAAATAATTTTTTTCAGATTTTCTGTGAAATCTTTCTATTTAGTTATATATAGGTGTTTTTTTCGGGAAAATAAAAAAAAATATAAAACAAGAAGAATGATAAAAAGCATATAAATAGTGATAAATACATAAATAACATTATTAAAGATTATGAGTTAGTTATATGTTTAAATATGCTGAATGTGTATACAATAATTAAGAAAAACATACCATCATTTAAAAGTTTACTCGAACTATTCACTATATTTATGACGTTAAATCCATCTTTCGTATTAATATTCTCAAGCATCGGTGCGGATATCATCTCTAATGAGACGCTTTCCAGAGCATTGAATATTGGCGTCAATTGTGGAGTTTTTTCCGTTTGCATAGGTGGTGAACTAGGTGTTAATAAAGGACAATCAGATGCTTCTTAATCCTGTTAAAAAATAAATAAATAAATATAATATATATATATATATATATATATATATATATATATATATATATGTGCAACAAAATTCTCAGAACAAACCTATTATAGAATAGGCCATTTGTTTTTCTCTAATATAATTTTTATAAATCATGGAACAATGTACTTTTCGTATCATGATGTAAATTATAAATGTAATATTTTTATCATTGCATTTTTAAATATTATGCATATTAGTTAACGCAAAACATCTGTACTAACTACTAGATTAATAAAAAATTGATCAAACTTTTGTCAAAAAAAGTCGTTTCTAAGAAAATTCATCAAGAAAAATCTATATTTTGTTTCTTTCTTCTATATACAAGGTTGTTCTGAAATAGTTCAAAATCAGGCATTGGATTGGTTTCGTCATAAGAATGAAAAAAGTTTCCATAAACATTAGTCCAAAAACGCATCCTTCATGAGTTACAATTCATTTACTTATTAATACCTTTCAGAAAAATAAAAGGCTGTGAAAGAAAAAAATTTATAGAAGTTGTTTATTTACAGAAAATGTCCACCGTTCTAAAATAATTTATTCCATCTAATCTTTCTATACGTCATCTATATGCTTCCGTCTAACCATTGAATCACAATAATTATAACTCGAGATTGATAACAAGATATGTAGACACTGACAGAGACAACACCAGACTGACTTTTTCTTTTTTAGCAATGCTTAGCAATCCCGGGAAAAGATGACTGAGATTGTTGTGTTTTGAATTCTGAAGTGTTGCCTCCGTGCAGATTACTCGATTAAGCTAATTATTGAATATATTGGAGCAATTACGATAACTACAGTCCTTTATTTGAAAGGTTGTTTCTGAAGACATTTTTTACATATCTCAGAAACAATTCGTCAAAAACATTTTTTACTATTTTTCCCGTGTTCCTCGTAAAAAATGCCTTCAGAAACGACCCTTCAAATAGGAGTCGTAGTTATTGTGCCAATACATTAATTAAAAAAGCATAAATCATAGTAAGTACCCAGGGAGAAACATAAAGTCGAATACATGTATAATAGGCATCTATTCGATATATCTAAGATAAATTGATTTTCACATCTAGATAAACATCGTTACGACCACTTTTAGACATGTCTTCTAGATGTTTTATAAATGTCCACAAGACTTCTTATATCAGATTATTCAAGATTGAAATTAAAAATTGAATTTTGATCAATCAGGATAAAGAAATTTTAGCTTTTTGTCCTAATTAATCAAATTTCAATCTTTAATCTTCAATGCACAGTTTGAGACGAACTCAATCCATCAGATAATTACATACAATGACTTAATCCGAATCTACAATATGGATATAATAAGCTTTCAACATTTACTGTGCCTTAAATATTAGTCTTTCTTGAATTTTTCGCACTATAGCAAGAGCATGTATTCTAGTTATGAAATGTAATATTTATTTTATATTTTAAGTAGATAGTAATGAACCACTTCCATTTATTTGGACACTTTACATCCGATCGGACATTTATCTGTCCAATTTTCCAAAAATCAATTCAATATCTGAATTTTCCTATAGAGATAATGTCAGAAATTAAACTGACAGAAATATTTGTTATAATGTTATTAATCGCCTTTTACAGGCTTTATATACACTCCATGACAAAAACTTGATCTCGAATGTATAAAGTGAATAGTGCGCTGCATAAAGATAAGCAAATGAACTATAAACCTGAAGCAGTCAATTACTAGCGATTTTTCCGTAAAATAATAATATTTATTCAATTAATAACCGATTATTGATATAATTGTACATTCAGCAGGTGGCAAAAGAAAACAGATATGCTATCTCTCTCTCTCTTTAGTTGAAATCAGAAACATCGTCAATCTCCAAACTCATATATGATATATTGAGAAATATGTTCTTGACAAAACGAAGTGAATTCTAGTGTATGACCACAAATATATTTTGAGAGTAATTTTCCAACAACAAAAAATTTTTATTTTTGTTATGATGCTACATATTGCATTAATGTTACTTAAAGATCTATTAGATGTCTTGCAGCCCGAAGAGTATTTTATAAATAATATATTGTTCTTGTGTGAATATTAAGTTTTAATTGTGTCTAAAAAATGTAATTACACAAAATTACATAGAATCTAATTCAGATATTTCTAGATGTTCTAGACTAGATGGCTCCGACATCTAATAGACGTATATTCGATCTTGCGCTTCTCCCTGGGTACAATCAAAATTTTGAAAGTATTTATTTTTCAAAATTGATAATTAAAAGAGTAGTAACTCCTGAAGGATACGTGTTCAGATTAATGTTTATAGGAACTTTTTTCATTTTTATCATGAGCTTAATCCAATCCTTGATTTAGAACTATTTCAGGACCACCCTCTATGTCGTATTATGTATGTCATATTAGATTACGATAGTTCAGAAGAATAGACATAGAGTACATGAAAATTGAATTATACTGTAATAATACATACACCTGTTGATCTTGATTTATAAACATTTCTTGTGAATTTGAAGATGATGAAAGTTCAGCTGATATAACTGCTGACAAGAGATGTTCAGACTTCTGGATATTCATCTCTGTTACAATCTCATCCAGAGTGTTCGAGATTGTCATTCCATCGCAATCGGCTTGCAATTGCCGCGCGATATGTCGTCGCCACGCGCGCTCGAATCGAGACAGGCAGCATGCCGTCATTGCGCCTATCGCATCGTTGAGAGCCGTCGGCACCGGCGCCCAATCGGGGGCGGCCTTTTCGCGACCGAGCGAAAGGTCCCGATGCAAAATAAACGTCGTCGGCCTTCGCAAAGGATCCAGAGATAAAATTGTGACAAACAAGTCGCACAAAAACAGTCGGCGGAAATGAGCGAATTTCGAGTGTCTTCTGGATCCTTCAAGAAGGCGGCGACTTTATAAAAGTGAGCCGACGGCAGAGCTCCGTGCAGTCCGCTAAGAACAATCGACGCGTGTACGCTATCCTAGTGATAACAGAAATTCGGTCTCGTGGAGAAATATTTCAGTGCCGTTGTGTGACTACCGGAATTATTCCGAGACAGACGATTTATCGTTGTTCATCCGCCACGTGCGAATTACGATTACAGTCGTGTGACACGCGTAATCTGTCGTGACTAGTGTACATACATAGTGTGCATCGTTCTAGACTTAATCGCGTTGCGATACTCGCGGGTGTGTCTGTCCGTTGTCCGTCTCACTTCACACTTAACTTTCCGCGGCACGCTCGCTCGCGCGTCCACCTAACATTCGCGCACACAGAGAATTTGGCTTATACTGTAGCCTAGTTAACTTTTCCATTTCTTCTCCACTCTTATAATCACTCCTTTGCTTCTTTTTCTTAACTTCAATATTTTCTTACAGTCATGCTCCTGATATCTACCTTATTTTTATTAGCTTTTTAGTAGTTTCACTCTTCTTGCATCGTAGATTTGATAATTATAATATTTGCTTTTTTTCTTTTTAACTGCTTCACTATAACTTCTTGATGGATTATAGGCCTGAATCATTTTCTTCTAATTTTCCAGTTCTTGTTTACATTTCCCTTTCCCGAACTATTTCTTTTATCACCATTCCTTTTTATATACTAACTTATCTTTCATTTCTTTCACTATTCTTACAAGCCAATTTATTTTTACGTATATATTAGATGTACACGTGCCTGCTGCTTTGTTTTCACTATTTGGTGTCGTAATCGATCCTATAGATCTTGTTGAGGTTAATCAATTTTGGCTACTTTCATCGATGTCGACGCCTTCTTCATATCTGCCTTTTTATTACTATTGATTATAAATGTCAATAGACATAACGATCAATTCCTGGATATAGATGTTTAATACAAATCTTGCATGTCATTGCTGGCTTTTTATTACTTTTTCACATGCTGAATATCGATATTCATCATATTCATCGTCATTGTACCGACAATTATCGATCGAAATCATTAATATCAGCGTAGATGATCAGTTATTTTTATTTCCACTTTCACTTTATTATTTATTTATTATTTATTATATATATATATATATATATATATATATATATATATATATACGGGGAGTCCCCTTTAGTATACAAGAATGTAATTTAACATCAGATTTCACAAAATAAAAATGAAAAAAAAGTAAGAAAAACACGGACATAGTAGATTTAAGAAAAACAAAAAATAATCATCATAACAATAAAATAACATTGATAAGAATAAGATAACATTAATGAGATTAAAGATACCATTAATAAATGTAAGAATAAACTAAAATTAGAAAAAATTAACGAAAACATAAAGTAACGATCACTTAAACGAGATAAGAGATGCTTGGAAGAAATCCACACGATCAGAAAATTCATTACCCAGTAAACATAGACGATTTAACGGCTTGAATTTACCGTAGGAAGTACGGTGCGCCTCCTCATAGAAAATTAAGCTTCCTCCTTAAAATTATTATTTCTTAGAGATCTCGCTGGGATATGTAGCTTTACACGTTCCAGTAAGTCTGGACAGATAATATATCCATTAATTAATTTATAGAGGAACAGTAAGTCCAAATATCTCCTTCTGTCTTCCAATGATAACAACTTGAGCTTATTTAACATTAAATCGTAAGAGTGGTTGGAATAAGACATTGGATTATCTGTGAAAAAGCTAGTTCTCCGAAAGAAACGATGTTGAATCTTTTCAATCATTACGCAGTATTTAATTTGATAAGGGGCCCAGATAGTAGTAACATTGCAGCATTTCAACTGTGGTCTAACCAGCGAGCAGAATAATAGTCTCAATGTGTTAATGTTATTAAAGTATTTATAAGAAAGCATAACAAATCCAAACCTTTTGAACGCACGGCTTGTGATGGCCTGAATGTGTTGTGTAAAAGATAAATCAGCGGAGAATATAACGCCTAAGTCACGAATAGAATCAGCTACCGAGAGAGGAGTTCTAGCCAGCGAATAACTGTGTACATACGGTTTCTTTTTGCGATTAAAATGAATTACGCATTTGGATATGTTGAAGTGTAATCTATTCGCATTACTCCAAGAATCTAAGTGAGAAAGATCATGTTGTAAAAGATCCGCGTCCTCTGTCAATCCGATAAAAAATTTTCAGATCATCTGCATACAACAAGAAATCACAATGTTTAAAGGCTTCTTTAATATTATTTATGAATAAATTAAACAAAAACGGACCCATATGCGATCCTTAAGGTACGCTTGAAGTGGCAGTTATTTTTCTGGAGAAGCAATTTTTGAATTTAACAATTTGGGTTCTATTCATAACAAAGCTTGACAGCCATTTTAACATAACTCCGTCAATGCCAAATGCGCGCAATTTACACATAATTAAAGTGTGATCAACGCTATCGAAAGCTTTTCTAAGTCAGTATATATGGCATCGATTTGGAAACCTCCCTCAATAGCTGAGTTAATAAAATTATGGTACAGTAAGAGATTCGTAGCTACTGAGCGCCCAGATACAAAACCATGTTGCTCAATTATTATATTTTTAAACAAGGTTGAAAGTTTGCCTGTGATTATATTTTCGAATATTTTCGGCATAAGATTTTGTTTGCTTATATGTCTGTAATTGGAGGCCAGAGTCTTGTCTCTATTCTTAAATATGGGCGTAACAATAGAGAGCTTTCTAACAGAGTTTAGGAAAAATACCGCACACTAAAGACTTGTTGTAAAAAAAGCCACAGTACCCTTGACATAATATAATTGCAGGATTGGAGCAACATTGGCAGAATGCCATCAGTATCAGGACTAGAATTCATGTGTAAATCATTAATACTTTTGAAAATATCTCCGATAGTAAGATCAATATTTAGTAAGCTAATATTCTGCTCATATACTACTCTTTATCGCACACATTCGTGAATAAACGGATTCAAAATAGTCGGCGAAACAATTAGCAATGGAGGCGTTATCCTCAATATAAACATTATTATGATAGATATGCGTAGGTGATTCATTAAAGGATGTCATAGAATTTATAAATTTCCAAAAAATTTTTACGTTATTTGAAATCGCATTCTCTGAATTTCGCACATAATTCTTAAGGCATCTAGCAGCGACAACTTTACATTGTGTTCTCAGGTTCGAAAAAACAAGATAATCAGAGAATTGATTTGTACACTTAAAACGATAATGTGCTGTTTTTTTTAGCTGTCGTGAGAGATATTAATTCCTTAGAAAACTAGGTAGGATATGAAGACTTGCGCACTGAATACTTTGGAACAAAAATGGAGATTGCGTAATTTAGATGTTTGTATAAAAGATCAACCGCATCATTTATATCGAGAGAACCAAGTACATCATCCCAACAGATGCTGCCCAGATAGTCATTAATGGCTGCATAGTTTGCACGCTTAAAATTTCATTTGTATTTAAAAGTTGGCGGTGAAGATGATCGAGTTAACTTTGGTAAGATTATTACAAAGGCTGGATGATATAGGTCGCATGTGCATAATGACTCCGCTGCTGGTAATACTGAGACATCATGCAATATAGAGAATATCAGATCTAATGTATTATGATTCACATTGAGAATATCATTATGCTGATATAAATTAAATTCATTAAAGAAATGCATGACAGTATTCCTCTGCTCCTGCATTTGACCACCGTGGTCCATATTATATAATAAGTAATCTTCATTATTATGCCAGTGTGTACGGGGCAAATTATAATCGCCGGCAATTAGAAAATCAGCATCAGGCAGCACAGTCATGACCTCTTTAACGGAAAGACAATGTGATTCATAAACAGAAGAATCCGACTGGGGATACTTAAACAGTCCCGAAAATTATGTGTTTATGTTCAAGCCGAATGTCAACAAATAACTGCTCAACGCTCGCAACAGACAATTTCAAGACGCGACTAAATAAATGATTTTTAACTGCAATTAAAACGCCGCCTCCACGCAAATAATCACTATTAATAGAATCTCTGTCCACGCGAAAGATATTAAAATTATCAAAACCTAATTCTGCATAAGTAATGCTATCATTTAGCCATGTCTCAACTAATGTTATAATATCTCGACAAAGCGCAACGGAGATCACACAATTTTGTTCTTAAGCCACGCACATTTTGATAATAAACTAAAGGGGACTGATTCCGTTTTTTGAAATTATATTGCGATTGCTATTAACAATTTTAGGCACATCACATCATTCTTATACCGGATTGTTTTATTAACTTCGCCCGCATCTTTTAATAATTTTAATTCAGATTGCAAGTCCTTTAAATATTTTCTCTGTTTAAGTGTTTGGTCCTGAGCGATTTTGACTGGACCAGAGTTACGCGATTTGTTCCGTAGAATATCACGCGCATCCCGCTCGCTAGGTAGAGAGACTCGCAGTGGACGAAAGCGACCCTGGGATTTCGTTCCAAGTCGCATAGTCTTCACTCCAAGAATATTATCCGGTTGAATCACACCAATAATATCCTTAATCAGGTTGACATCCGTGCGGTCATTTCCCTGAGACTCATCGAGATTGAAAAATATGAGGTTGGTTGCTCTTTTTTTCTATCCTCCATTTCTTCAATAATATCCTCTTCGAATGATAAAGAGGAAGCCGGTTGGAGATCCACAAGTTGATTTTCCAGATGATCAATGCGTTTTGACAGGTTCTGAATATCTTCCGCAATTTTAAGCATATCAGCTCTGTATTCCTCTTATTTCGCTGCGGAAGATATCAAATTCCGAACGTATCATTTCTTTAATTGCGTTAAGAAGAATGGAATTTACTTCTGTGTCCTTGCAGTTTACAAATTGCTCATTCGTATGTGGTTGATCGGTTCGGGAGACACAAGACGGATGAGATGCTACATTGCAGCCTTTACAGATAATAGGCTTGACCACTACTGTTCCACACCCCTTATAGATCCTTCTTCCGTCCATTTCGTGAGAAATCGGATAAATTTAGAACAGAATATATATATATATATATATATATATATGCATGTATGTATACATATATGTATGTATATATGTATGTATGTATAAATGTATGTATATAGTGGAAATCATTATTTTTCTATTCAGAATAACACTCTTTACTTTCCATTAAAGAGTGATCCGCGAATTATCGGATACCTTATATATGCATGTATGTATACATATATGTATGTATATATGTATGTATGTATGTATGTATGTATAAATGTATGTATATAGTGGAAATCATTATTTTTCTATTCAGAATAACACTCTTTACTTTCCGTTAAAGAGTGATCCGCGAATTATCGGACACCTTATATATATATATATATATATATATATATATATATATATATATATATTAGAGGGTGTTATTCTGAATAGAAAAGTACTGTACCATTTTGTGATTTTCTCAATATTTATATTTATATATATATTTATATTTATATATATTGTTACGTCCGCCTTCTGTTTGTCCGCCCCTGCGTGTCGCCTGTGCTGGTGTGCTGTACCGTTTTCGGGAGATGATTCCCTGACGCCCTGATTCCCTAAAGGAGATGTTTATAACAACGGCTGGCATTTAAATGTTTTAAGTCGCCATCTTAGTCTCGCGGCGGATTCGATTCCGTGCGGACGTTTCCGCGATTGATCCCGTTCTTCTTTTGTATCGAGTTTATCTGTTCTGTGTTCTGTATTCTGTGTTCTGTTCCTATATTAAAGTTCCTTCTGTTATTTTCAATAAATGTTGTTATTTACGACGTGGAGCGTGTGTACGAATTGTGACATGCGCGATTCGATAAAACTCGAAGTGGATGCGCGGATGTAACATTTTGGGGGCTCGTCCGGGATTGAGCTAGACAACATAACATTGGATTTGAAACGCGCAACGAGCTTTGGCATTAGAGCAACAAGATCTTACATCTGGTGTTATGACACGGAAAAGATTGTGAGCTGAGACTCCGCTTCGAGCTTCTCTGAAAGCCACGGCAACAGGATCGATGTTGGAAGCATTAACGCTTCAATTTGCGCTGCGGGAGATTCGTCAGCTACGGGAGGAGCGTTTGCAGAAGCGAGCTGAATTTGAGCCACAGATCCAACAGCGAAACGAGATGCTTCGCGGGATGGAAGAAAGGATGTGCCAGCTAGATGCCGATATACAGCTAAGTCGTTTAAATAATAAAAGTAGCTCTAGAGCGGGTAGCTTTCAGAAGGCGGGGGCGCGTATGGAAATCGGAGAGCAGGAGTCGCGAGAGTCTATTAATAGAGAGTTAGGTTACAAATTAAATCGAGATATTTTTGATGGTAGTGTTCCGCTGAGAGAATTCTTTTTACAATTCGAGTTGATCGCGCGAGCTAACCAATGGAGTAATGCGACAAAAACTATAGCGTTAATTTCCTGTTTGAGAGGAAAAGCGCGGCGATTTTAGAATGCGTTGACGAAATTGAAAGTTTAGATTATGAAGAGTTGAAATCCAAATTAGAGTTGCGTTTCGGAGAGGGATGTTGCTCTCAGTCTTATTACTCGCAATTTACAAACAGAAAACAAAATCGGGAGAGGATGAAACAATTATGAGCTCTGAAATTAAACGGTTATCCAAATTAGCCTATCCGGAATGCTCTCATCAAGTGTGTGATAAAATCGCTTGCGCCCAATTTGTTACTGCTTTATCGAATAATTTTATAAGGACTTCACAATTGAAGAGGGTCACTTCTTTGAAAATGGCCATATAAAGAGCAATGACACTTAAGGTAATTCAGGAAAGTAATTTTGAGAAGAAAAGAGATTTTAACAGCGTTAACAATAGTAGTAATAATTATAAAAAAAACAATTATAAGAGAGAAATTTTCTAATTTCAATGAAACTAAGAAATATTATAATAAAAATACTGACAAAAAAGTGATAGAAGTAATGGGAGAAAATTTGAAAATACGAATGATAAATAAAAGAAATTTTTGAAAGAATGTTGGCAGTGTGGCAATGCAGGCCACACGGCGGGGTTTTCGAGCGGAGTGTCCTTTTAAGGAAAAGGGAAACTAGAAATAGTCGAGCTGATCGGGGCAAGTTCGGCGATTAAACAAAAAGCCCCGATAGGATTAAGCAATTATTATAATAGCTGTAGAAATTATAATGTTGAAAATAGAGGAAAATTATTTTATTTTAAGGGTTATGTTGATGAACGGATTTGTACAATTAAAATTGATACAGGCTTGGATGTATCACTGATTAACAGAAATTTGGTTAGAATGCCTAGGCGGCAAATTCCTCTCGATCGATTTTCTCGAATTATATATCCGACGGGGGAAGAAGTACCTATCGAATTTAAGATTAATGTAAAGATTAGAATAGGGGAATGTTGTGTGGAGCTTCCGATTTTTGTAATTGAAATGACAGAAGATTGCTTATTAGGGGCTGATTTTCTTTCGAAAGTGAATTTGGAAAATGTTTTTGGGTCGGTGCTTGGAAATCCTATTTTAAGAGATGCAGAAAAAAATGTTTATTCGCGCATAGGAAATTATAAACATGAAATTCCTCAATTTCTTGTCGAACTTTTTGAAAGGGAGATAGAAGGGCTTACACAGAATCAGGAGGATCTTTTTGCTCGTTTTCTGGTGAATTTTCAGGAAGTATTTTGGGAGGAAATTGTAGCTGGGAATTGTGACGTCTCAAAACATGCCATTAATGTTAATGATTCAAATCCTATCAAACAGGCTCCCCGTCGAATTCCTTTAAAGATGCGAGGAGAGGTCAATAGAATTATCGAAGACATGAGACGTCAGGGGGTAATAGAAGAGTCGCAGAGTTCATGGGTTTCACCCGCCGTTATGGTTAGGAAAAAAGACGGATCGATTAGATTCTGTGTCGATTATAGAAAGTTGAATGCGGTTACGGTAAAAGATTCCTACCCAATACCTCAAATTAATGATATTCTCGATCGATTAGATGGTAGCTCTTGGTTCTCGACTTTGGACCTCAAAAGCAGATATTGGCAAATAAAAATTCGTCAAGAAGACAAAGAGAAGATGGCATTCTCGATTAGGAATGGTTTGTGGCAATTCACTGTTATGCCCTATGCAGTGGCTCCTGCCACTTTCGAACGATTAATGGAGAAAGTTTTAAAGGAATTGTTATTTAATATTTGCTTGGTGTATTTGGATGATGTGATAATTTTCGGTGAAAGTTTCGAAGATGCTTAGTCGTTTAAAACAGGTCTTCTCGCGATTACGTTCTGTGAATTTAAAATTGAATCCAAAGAAATGTTCTTTCTTTAAACGGGAAATAAAGTATTTAAGACATGTAGTTTCTCAGCAAGGTGTTATCACTGACCCTGAGAAGATTGCCACTATTGAGAATTGGCCAGTTCCTCGAACCAAAAAGCAAGTTCGAAGTTTCCTAGGTTTTTGTTCTTATTATATATTATAGGAAATTCGTGAAAGGATTTTCGTTGATAGCGAAGCCATTGTTCGCGCTAACTGAAAATCTGATGAAATTTGTGTGGACTAAGCAGTGCGAGATAGCTTTTGTAGAAACGACTTGTGTCTTCTCCTATTTTATCATTTCCGAGGGCTGAAAGGCAGTTTCTTGACACTGACGCATCTAATTATGGAATCGGTGCGGTTTTATCTCAGATTCAAGATGGAGTAGAGAAGGTTATAGCATATTAGTCGAGTGTTAAATAAATCAGAAAGTAATTACGCGTCGAAAATTGTTAGCCATAGTCGATTCGTTGAAATCGTTTCATCATTATTTGTATGGAAGTAAATTCGTAATTAGGTCCGATCATATTTCTTTGCCTTGGCTGATGTCGTTTAAGAATTTAAAAGGCCAGATGGCGCGTTGGCTGAAACGGATTCAACAATATAATTTTAGAGTCATTCATCGGAGAGGGAAGCTTCACGGTTACGCCAAAGGTTTATCAAGGCGTCCTTGTGAAGAAACAAATTGTAATTATTGTAATAAATTAGATACGAGGGAAAAAGAGTTAGTTGGAAGAATGATTTTTAGGGAGAATAATTGTGAGGGTTGGAGGAAAGATCAATTAGAGGATTCGACAATTGTAAAGATTCTTCGTGGAAAGGAAAAAAGGCAGCGTCCTTCCTGGCAGGAAATCGTTTCGGAAGGTTCTTCCACTAAAATTTATTGGTCACAATGGGATTCTGTGGAGTTGAGAAATGGTATTCTGTTTAGGAAGTGGAAATCTCCGAATTTGAAGAGTTGTGTTTCCCAGATCATAGTTCCGAAAAAAAGAGTTAAAGAAATCTTAGAAGAAGCTCATGATTCTCCAGGTGGCCATTTCGGGATTAATAAGACTCTTGAGAAAATTTGGAAGGGATTTTACTGGGCCACTTGTAAACAGGATGTAGAGGATTGGTGTAGATCCTGCTGAATTCGCTAAGAGGGGACCTTTTGATAAAGGAAGATCTGAAATGCAAATCTATAATGCCGGAGTTCCTTGATGAAGACTTTTGAAAGGATTCAGCTAGATGTTGTAGGTCCATTCCCTACGTCTTCTTCCAAAAATAAATATTTGCTAGTTATTTCAGATTGTTTTACTAAGTGGGTAGAAGCATTTCCATTTGAATGTTAGAGAAGAATGTTAGAGCGAATGTTAGAGAAGAATGTTAGAGCGAAGACTTTTGTAAATCAGGTAATTTCTAGATTTGGAGTTCCGTCGGAAGTTCATACAGATCAGGGAAGAAATTTTGATTCGCGATTGTTCCGAGAGTTGTCGCATTTTTTGTGAATTAAAAAGACAAGAACGATTCCGTTTCATCCTCAGTCAAATGGTGTAGTCGAACGGCAAGACAATAGTTAATTATTTAGCAAAGTTTGTTGCAGATAATCAACGAGATTGGGATAGATGAATAGGGATGTGTTTATTAGCGTATAAGTCTGTTAGACATGAGAGCACAGGAGTCTTTCCTGCTGTCGTCGTGTTTCGGCCGAGATTTGAAGTTACCTTTGGATCTTCTTCGCGGTATTCCTCCAGAGAATGAGGTAAATTTGTCGGAAGAAAGTTTTGTTTCAAAGTTGAGAGGAAAATTGAACGAAATTCATGATGGGGTTAGGCAACGTCTAAATATGGAATCTTTGAGGTCGAAAGCTTTTTATGATCGAAAGGCTCGTCATTTACGTTTTGAACCAGGAAACAAAGTTTGGTTGTACAATCCTCGACGAGTTGTAGGAAAAATTCCCAAATTACAGAGTAATTGGGAAGGCCCTTATAAAGTAGTTAAAAGGTTACGACGTGGTATATTGTATTCGGAAGTCCAAGAAGCATAGGAATAAGATAATTCATTTAGATAGACTAGCCTCACATCATGAGAGACATATTTAGATATTTTTGATTACATCCGAAACCCAATTCGGATTTGATTCTTATTACTTGTTTTGTTTAATTTCTTTTACTTTCGAAGGGACTCAAAGGATATGGTATGAGGATATGGTATGGTATGAGGATATGGTATGAGATGCTGAAGGAGACTATGGTGTGAAGCATACAGAGGAGTACATCGTTTATTGTTGAAGACTGCCTCACCTGCGGTTTTTGGGCCGTGGTTTTTCCGACGGGTCTTAGGGCAAATGCCGAGGCAGGGGCTTGGGGAGTCTTCTTTGAGGATGCCTGATCCACAGTGGATACCCCCCCCCTCCCTCCTCCGAAGATTTCCATGAAGCGACATGACGAATCTACCACAAGCAAAGCGAAGAGCAGAGGACAAGGAAAAAAAAAAGAGGGTTCGGCAGTTTTCTTCACGTTCCTGGAAAACATATGATTGGAACCGGTGATGGTGCTCGGTAACCTGTTGCAGTAGCACAGGGTAGAGCAAGGAGCTATTGAGGTATCCTGGAAACTACGTTTGGAAGAAAAGAAGAATGGTCAATCCTTGAGCCTATTTTATAGAATGTCGGGACGACACTCTTATAGAAGAAGGGGGTAGTGTCGCCTTCTGTTTGTCCGTCTCTGCGTGTCGCCTGTGCTGGTGTGCTGTACCGTTTTCGGGAGAGGATTCCCTGACGCATCGCTAAGGGAGATGTTTATAACAACGGCTGACATTTGAATGTCTTAAGTCGCCATCTTAGTCTCGCGACGGATTCGATTCCGTGCGAACGTTTTCGCGATTTATCCCGTTCTCCTTTTATATCGAGTTTTTCTGTTCTGTGTTCTGTATTCTGTGTTCTGTATTCTGTGTTCTGTTCCTATATTAAAGTTCCTTCTGTTATTTTCAATAAGTGTTGTTATTTATGACGCGGAGTGTGCGTGCGAATTGTGACGTGCGCGATTCAATAAAACTCGAAGTGGACGCGCGGACGTAACAATATATATATATATATACAAGGATGTCCTAAAACTACCGGATTTTTTCTTAATGTTAGATTTCTTAGAATTTTAAGACGAAAATATAAAAGTCGAGGCTATAATAGTTTCTAAACGGAAAGCGATTATATTTTATGAATGAGAGGGTTGAGATTTCGCGCGCTCAGGCACGGCCAAATAATAAGTAAAAAAAGCTCTATAAATGGGATGCCTTTTTTATGATTATCGTATAGATTTACAATAGCATTGTCATTATATGTTTTGCCGCTTCTCTACCCATTGCATTAGTACATTCTCTTTACGAATAATGAATGCGAGAACTAAAGTGTCAAAAATGATTCAAGCAAAAATTTGTGACATGTTTCAACTTCAGCTATCAAAGTGGTCGCTCAATATTATCATGAAGGTGTTTACTATGACATGCTATGCGAGACAAATAAATAGAATTAGATTAGACATTTATTTGTTTTTGTTTGAGAATGCAAACATCCGCATTCTCAGACTTGGCGTGCGGTTGCCGCACGGCATGTCATCGCCATGCGCACGATGCGAGATGATCGATATGTCGTCATTGCGCGCCTATCACATCGCCGCGAGCAGTCGTCACTGGCGCCCAATCTGAGGCGGCATTTTCGCGACCGAGCGAAAAGGCACGATGCAAATAAACATCGTCGCCCTTCTCGAAGGATCCAAGATCGGAATTGCGACAAACAAGTCGAATAAAAATTGGCGGTGGAAGTCCTAAAAATTCGAGAATATTTTGGATCCTTCGAGAAGGATGTGACGTTATAAAGCCGACGACCGAGCTCGGGGTAGTCCGCACAGAGCAATCGACGCTTGTCCGTATTTGCGTATTCGTGATATTTCGACAATTCGCCGTGTGAAACTGATTTGCATCAGTACCATTGTGTGACTACCGGATATAATCCGAGACGATTTTTAGCTGTTTATCTGCCGCGTGTGGAGTACGATTACGTTCTTGCCGTTTTTGTACATACCGGTGTATATACTGTGTTTGTCCGAGAATTAAGTGCGTTACGATAATCGCGCTCTCGTCGATCCATGGCTCGGCTCACTACGCGCTCGAACTTTTCGCAGCACGCTTGCTCACACGTCCACTTTTTAAACTCGCGCACAGTTTTGCATTTTGCAATATTTTGTGGTGAAATACAAATTGTAATCGTTTTAATAGAAAATAATTTAATAATTAATTAAAAATCAAACATTTAATAAATTTTAATTGTAAAGTAAATCAACTAATTACAATAAATATTCAAAATGATCATCATTGCATAATTGTAGTAAATTGTTTGTTGCTGATCATTTTTAGCGTTATTATAGCAATTGCTTCAATAATTTTTTTTCTATTTTTTGCGATTATTAATTTACCGCTTGTAAATATATACTTTCATATGACCTCGTAAAAAATAATCTAGAGATGTCAGCTCTAAAAAGTTCTTTAGAGATTTGTTCGTTTATTTATTATAATTTATTTGATTTTGCAACTTAATTTTGTTAAATATGTTAAAATTTGTTAAACTAAAATTTGTTAAATTAAAATTTGTTAAATATGTTAGATTTTTATTTACTTATTTAATTATTTTAATCATTTATTTTGTTTTTGTATGTTTGTATTTCATTGCAAACATATTCTAAAATATTGCAAAATGTAAAATAAATAAATGTTAAATTTGAATCTGTTACAATTTATTTGTCTCGCATAGCATAGTAGATACCTTCATAGTAATATTTATCGAGCACGTTGATAGCTGAAGTTAAAACATGCAGCAAATTTTTAATCATTTTTGAGATGTCTTTAGTTCTCGCATTCATTATTTGTAAAGAGAATGTACTAAATGCGTAGAGAAGCGGCAAAACATATAATAACAATGTTATTGTAAATTTGTACGATAACATCATACATAATATCATAAAAAAGTCACATTTATAGAGCATTTTTTTCACTTCTTATTCCTGAACGCGCAAAATCTCAGCCCTCTCATTCATAAAATATAATCGTTTCCCGTTAAAAGCTATTATAGCCTTGACATTTTTGTATTAGGATTTTCGTCTTAAAATGTTTTCAGGAATCTGCTATTAAGAATAAATCCGGTAGTTTTGGAACACCCTGTATGTATGTATATATATATATATATATAATTTTACATCTTAAATAGAGAATGAACAATGATTTTGGAACCTTTTCGGATATTTATCTGCTCAATTTCTAAGAAACAATCACTCTAATATCTGAATTCCCTATGTTGGGATTGTACCAGAAATCGGATTAATAGAAAGTAAATAAATAGTTACATTTTTAATCTTATGTCTAGTTGGTCTTTGCAAGCTTTATATAATTCTCATGACTGAATCTCAACTGCGAGATAGATGCATCGCGCGTCGCATAACGGTAAACAAATGAACTAGTGGTTATTGTATATTTTTTGTAAAGTTTTTGGAATGTTGCGCGCAATAACATTTCTCATGAAATATTAAATAAATAATTATTTTGAATATATGGAAACATGCACATTAAATTCAATTATTAATATTAAACGAATTTTTATAGTTTTATAATAATTTTAGCATACGCGAAATAATTGCGTGTAAGATTACTGAAATTCATTAAACTTCCGACAATATTAAAAAAATAGAGTTTATTATAAAGTAGTATATAACAGTAATATGACCATTAAAATGTTAGTTTATAATTTCCCTATAATCTTTTACTGCAATGTTCAAAATTTCGTGGAGGAGACATTCCTCAGATAAATGTTCGAAAAAGTTAAAATTATCCGTTATTTAAAATGAATATATATCTTATATTTTCAAAAATACACTAATAGAAATTTTTTATTTCGTTTTATTTAATCTTGGATTTTTTGTGAGATTCCATATATATTAAAGAAAGAAGTTTAAACTATTTAATTATTGGTGAAAAAACGATGAAAGTTATTAAAAACCAATTGTGTTTAATCGATTTTTGTTAATATAATATTTTTTTGTAAGAGTTCCTTAATAAAAATAATATTAATTCCTTAAAATAAGTTCCTTAAAATAATATTACTTTCTTAAAATAATATTAGATCCTTAATAAAAACAATATTATTTGTGGCATTATATGAATATTAATACAACGCTATGCGCAACGTCTTTGAGATGTTAATGAAATGAGTTTGGACGAACGTCTTTATGTTGGGAAGTTAATGGTAGATTTATTAATCTGTGTGGAATGTAACCATCTTACAATTTAAGATGATTACATCAATTTTATAATTAGATTTTGATGCAGATTTATTATGGATACTTTTTCTACAAAAATTAAAAACTAAACTATCTTTTATAAATTGTTTTTATGAATTTATATTATTTTCTCATCTTTGTGTGCATTCTAATTGTATCAAACACAAGAAATATATTTCATAAAATCAAAATATTAGTTGTTTTTAATACAATTATTTAGGCAATTAAATATTTTATTTTTTTATATTTATCTGTTTGTGTGCAAAAAAATAACTAAAAAATATATTTTTGATTTTATAAAATACAAATCAATTATATAATTTAGTTATGTTTAATTTTCATATATAAATTAAGAATTTTATTTGTTTAATAATAAATTAATAATATTATATATTATGGATTCTGTAAAAAATTTTGATATTGAAGAACATTCTTTACCTTTAATATTAAAATCTTGTTGATCACATTTTAAAGTTTAATAAAAATTTTTAATAAAAATTTGAATTGTCTATAAATAATATATATATATATATATATATATATATATATATATATAATATTAGCAAATTTTAAGCTTTTTCTCAAAACATTAATTGAAAAATTTAAATAATACTTAAAAATTAAATTTTATTTTGTTAGAAATATATGTGTATATATCTATTACACATCCAACAAATGTCTAATGGATTCATGATGGATTTATAGACGATATCTACTGTGGAGATAATATGGATTTCTATTAGAAATCTATGCAATTGTTGAGATAGATATCGCATAGAGCTATAGAGATTATATGAACGTCCAATGGATGATATATTCCGTGTGGAAAGAATCGGGAAGAAGCAAAGATTCCTTTGCGGCAGCATCTGCCTCCTCGTTTGATAAGTAAGTTACAGGTATGATTAGGTGTCTGTGAATTTAACTGCTAATGGGCAGTAGCGAGACTGCACTCTTGTTCGAAAATGCTCCAGTCTACGCGGACAACGAAAAAGGATAGCCTGCAAGAGAAAGGGGTCAGGGACATATCGTTTATACGTATGTGGATGAGAAAATGGTCGCTGTCAAATTTATTCTCTAATAATGACCAGGAGCATTGGTTGGCAAAGGACGGAGAAAACGAGGGTGAGATCGACTGGCTATGAAGATAGGTTCCTAAAGGATCAAGTAAGCGAGCTATTGCAGCATACAAAACCAGAAGCGGAGATAGCATTTTCAATCCTCTCACCCTCGTAGTTAAAGGCAACGGCTGCAGAATCCCATAGAGGATTCCTGCCGTTGAAATCCCCGCCAAGGACAATCGGCTCGTATCCAGCGCATGTGGCTAAGAAATTAGATCGATCGTCGCGAGAAACCGAAAAAGAAGAGCTCTTAGGAAGATAGTAGACTGAGCCTACATGAAGATAAGAGCTGCCTCCGCTCCATATCGCAGCCAAAATATATTCAATAGCGTTAGATTTGACTGAATTCAAAGGTATTGTCTTGTAAAATAGTAAACTTAAATTTTTTGTCTATTAGCAAAGCTACATCTTCTCTGTGCCTATTGCGATCGCAGGAGGCAAGGACATGATTAGAGAAATGGATATGAATGTTTTCGTCTATATGTCTCGCATAATATTGCGATACTTCTTCTTTTAATTAATGGCACCGCGTAAGGTAATGAATGAACCCACCACACGGCCAGATAATATTGCGATATAGCAGTTTGTCAAGTATGAAGTGTTATTAATTCGTTTCACCATAGAGCGGCAGTTCCATTGAATAATATCAATTGAAGATTTGGAATTATTTGTGCTCATAGTTGCGAGTATTTAGGTTTATATCAAAGGTGCGTCTCAGTAAGTCATTAATCTGTCAGATATCTGTCTGTAAGTATGTCGTGGTGAAGAGTTTTAAGAATTAAATGTTTGTCAAGGCATTCACGCACCCAGTCATTAATTGTATTATGTATGAAGGAGAGGGATAAAATGTGCTATGTGAAAGGAGTTCCTATCTCCCCCAAGAGATTCAGGAGGTAATTTCCGGAGCGAAGGAGCGTGGTGGGTTGGATTAGATTGAGAGGAAGGGGAAAAAGAAAGACGAGAAGAAGAAAAGGGAGAAGTGTCTCTCCCTGAAGGAGGAGAGGAAAAAGGAGAAGGATGAAAGGTAGAGCGCCCCGTGGCGCAGGAGGAGGAGGGAAGAACCCGTCCTATGCGAGGAACACCATTGCCACCCCCGTCCTCAGACCCCTCCCCTCTTTTAAGAAGACAATTATTAGACGGTTTGTTGCGACTGGTTTTATCCGATTGTGATGAACTAAGACCCGAGGAAAGGGGAGGAAAAAATTTCCCTTTGTCAATAAGCCTCCCAGCCTCCAATGGAGACAAGTCATGAAAGGCAGCAAACTTTTTGATATTTTTCTTTGGCGTAAATATACAGGGCAATCAGGGCTGAAAGACTGGTGTGAGATATTGATATTAGGGAGCTTAGAACGCATGTAGATAATACATCTAGACACCTATCATCTATGTATTTATCATTCGATTTGCATAGGAAAGCATCATGGCTTGTTGGAGCCACATCTCATACAGGTAGAGGTTCGATGACGACCTACACATTTTAGCCAATTGGCCAAATCTTTGGCAAAACTCACAGCATCTGACTCTCTGGACGAACGTTCTAAATGCACTCGGTTGCTATCCATATCATTGTCGCCTCCACCAGCACTCACGCCTGTCTCCGTCCCGAATATTTTCCGCTTAAGTCGAAAAATCTCAAACGGAGGGGTCTAGAGCGAATCCCAATTTGGGGGAGGGCAAATGAACAATTTGGCGTCCTCTTCAGAATCATCGTCATCAATTTCTCTAATAATTGTTTAATTATCTTGTAGTTGAGCATATAAGCCAACCAAGGTTTGAACTTAAACAAGTTGTTTTTTTTGCTGTTAAAATTCCTGACGAATTTTATTTTTGTTGATAGAAGACCACTCAGCAAATGACACGCAGAATTTATTTCTGCCCAGAGATCGCAAGTCGAAGGCCGAAGAAAAGCCCTTGATGCGATCAGCCACACGCTTGCCGAAAGCAAGGACACTAATCCGAGGCTCAGCAGAGTCATTCGGATACTTATTATGAATATTTGTTGGAACAGAGCAAGATAGGTTGGTATGTTGATATTCGTATTGTTTGCCGAAAAGAGTGAGGAAACAGAGTTACTATTAAAATCGTCAAAGATTTGTATATTGATTTGTTTTTTTCATATGGACTAAAAGGAGATATAGAATTCTGATCGTATTTATTATAAATACGAAAGTCAAGTTTATGTATTAGAGGACGTTTTTGCTGCCATAGAGGAGAGAAAGGAGAGATCTCACATAATAGTAAAAAAATGCGAATGCTTGGATGGCTTCAAGCATTCGCCTTTTTTTACTATTCTCTGGCGGAGGAGAGTTTGGCAGACAAAATTTTTGATGCCATTGAGGTCAAGGGTGGAAGTAAATGAGTTAGGATAAGCAGAACTTTCCTTGCAGCAGTTCATATCGTCGTTGAAATTTATGAATGATCTGATGACTTGCATGATGGCGCCAAATCCAGCCGAAAAGCAGCCGTGGTCAGATTAAGTAGTTGCTCGAAAGTCTGAAAAGTGTGCCAAGATGAAAGAAATCCTCCGTATAATTATTGAGGTTGCTCAGCTCAGCTCTGTTTTGTTTGTGATGTCTTAAAAAGACTCACACCGAGTTATGAGAGACAGGTATCGCACCAGCATTACATTCACACGTGTTTTTACCATAGTTCAAGGCGGAATCCCATCAGCCATGTTCGATTGAATTTATTGATTGATAATTTATAAAGATCAGTAATTTTTATGAACAGTGAGAAAGTATTATTTCTCATCAAGAGACACGATAGTGTCTCGCGCCAAGTAAGCGAGACACCGTGTATCTATACGCAAGTCAGTCAGTTGCAAGTACCTCATAATTACGGTCCTCAGTAACTGCTTAGCCGATCGAATTTTTAATAGGCTTAATGGATAGCTTGGGTCTTAATTATATAAAGACAATGTCTTAATTTTTGCTTTACTTGATCTATAATCAGAGATTTTGTGATGCAAAGTTCCATATGTAAAAATTTTGTTTAAAAAACGTCCACGTCGTCCTTATCATCAACAAATATATGTATATATAGTATAATATAAAATGTCCATTTGTTGCTTTCGCCGAAAGATTGCGCTAGCGTTTTTCTGAGTTATATTAGCAACGCTCTGCAATTAGCAGTTGATTGACTGAAAAATTACTATGATAACCGCAGCTAAACTAAAAGCCTTCATTTTTGCAAGTCGGAATTGAATCTGACCATAATGCGTGTCCCTTTTTTTTGGTCGAAACAAAGTTTATAAAAACATGGCAGAACCAATAGAAATTGTTCGGAAAAACAATAACTTAAAAAGAAATGAAATAAAAAATTACAAACAATTTATTTAAATAAGAAGATTACGAACAACTTGTACTTTTTTATAAATTCTTAAATTAAAGAATAAAAAATAATTAACTCAAATAACAAGAATAAAACTATATTTAATATAATATTCTAAGATAATAATATACGATATTATAAAAATATAAATTATATAATAAAACTTAAAACTTTTTAATTTTTTAATTTTTAATAATAAAATGGCTATTGTTTTGCTATTGTATATTGATTTGGGTATTCGGCTTTAGTACAGACAATTTTTATTCTATATGAAATTGCCTCATAATTTTCAAATCTGATTGATGACAATTGTGAATAAGACTTGCATAAGAAATATTTTTTTATACAAACACAATTATAATTGCTTTGCATTACATACAATGTTGCCATGTTTTTTCAAAACAAATTAACCAGATTCTATCTTTAAGGACTCTATGATTATAACGAGTGTAGTATAATTCAGTTATAATTGCATTATATAAAAATCTTCCTTATGCAAGTCTTATTAACAATTGTTATCAATTAAGTTTGAAAATTATTAGATGATTTATTTCACATAAAATAAAATGTGCCAAAAGCCTACTAATCAAATTAATATAAAATAGCAAAACAATGGCTATGCAATTAAATTAAATTAAATAATGTTAAAAAGTTAAAAAGTTATAATATTGTTATATTATTATTAAAAATATTATTCTTAGAATATTATATTAAATATAGTTATATTATTATTATATTTAACTTAATTTTTTTATTCTTTAATTTAAAAATTTATAAAAAAGTACGAGTTGTCCGCAATTTTCTAATTTATATAATTAATAATAAAACTACATGAATAACAACGATTATTCATCAAAAAATATAGAAGTATAGAGCGTAAATAAGAATGAATATTTTTGATTATATTAAATAGTTATATTATTGTTATATTTAAGTTAATTTTTTTATTTTTTAATTTAAAAATTTATAAAAAAGTATGAGCTGTCAGTAATTTTCTAATTTATATAATTAATCAAGAGACACGGTAGTTTCGCGCAACTTCAATGCGAAGCAGCGAGGCACTCCGGGTATCTTCGCGAATCGGCAAGGTGCGAGTATATTAGATTATCGGACTTCAATAACGGCTGAATCGATCGTATTTTTAGTAGGCTCAATTGATAGCTTGGATTTGAATTATGTAATAAAAATATCTTTACTTTTTTTCTACCTATATCGTGAACGAAGATAATATAATGGAAAGTCAAAATGTCTAAAATTTTATTTAAGATACGTCTCCGTCATCATCGCCGCCCCAAGTCCCCAATGCGCATGTACAAAAATTTGTACGGTTGAAGCGTTTGCCATAAGATTGCGTTAATGGCGCTTTATGATGTTACTGTTCGTACCTGCTTTTGACAAGATTTTGATATTAATGAATGACAGGTTAATTTGACAAGGCGATTTATTAGGCAAGGTTAATTTAATTGATAATTGACATTAATAATTTTTAATACAATAATGCAATAGATGAAATAAAAATATCATGAAATAATATTAAGAGATATTGATATATCGCAAAAAGTGAAAAATAAAAAAAGTTCTTCATCTCGCGCCAAGTCACGCGAAGCAAAGATTACGCGTTGTAACGGCGAGATGCATTGTGTAAAAGTACCGCAACCAAAAAATAAAAAAATATAAAAAAATACATAAAAATATGTAACGAAAATGTAAAAATAAATATAAAAATAAATAAATAAATATATATAATGTAAAAATAAAAATAAGCAAAAAGAATTATATTTTGATGAAAAAAAAGAATGATATTATTAAAAAAATGATATTATTAAAAAAATTACCTTTTTAAAAAAAGGTAAAAAAGGCATAAGTACACGCATTATGTGAAAAAATATTATATTTAAATAATAACATTTTAAATAAATATACTTCTGTAATGAAAATAATTATAAAATAATTATTTAAATTTCCTATAAAACAATGATATCAAAAATGCGCTAAAAGCATAAAATTTATGCTATAAAATATTTTTATTTTATTGTTTTCAATATTAAGAAAAATTATATTTAATAAATCACATTATAATTAAAGTAATAGTATAGCTAAAATAAAAGTTATTTTCTAAATAACTAAATGCACAATATGCACGTATCTAAGGCTTTGGGATATAATTATTTTTATATTGAAAAAAATTTCTCATAAATTCTAAATCGCATAAGACAAATTTATATCAAAGCAAGGTATAAAAACTTCTAAATATAATTGAAATATATATATAATAATTTAAAAATCTACTAAAATTAAAATATAATTGAAATTTTGGTAGATTTTTAAGTTATTATATAAATATATACTTTTTTTATTTTTGATACATGCTTTTTGTATGAAACTTAATAAATTTTTATATAAAATATAAATATTTAATATAATAATATTTTTATATAATTGATGCAACTAATTTTCACATAATATGAGGTATTGTGCAAATAAATCTAACAAGTAATACAGTGAAATAGTGAAACGTATTTAAGTCTAAAAAAATTTTTAATAAAAAAAACTTGGCTCTCTTAAACTAAACAAAATGCTAAAATTAATGTATTTTTTGATAGATTTGCATTGCAATTATTTTGATTAGATAGATTAATAGATTAGATAGATTTGATTGGTAAATTAAACTAAATTAAACATAATTTTAAATTAAATTAATTATTTATTGGTTTTAATATATATTTTGCAAGTTAACAAAATGTAACAAATAGATTAATTAGCAACACCAAGTTTTTTTAATTAAAAATTTTTTTATACTTAAATATGTTTCACTTATTTTAAAAGACATTGCAATTTAGATATAGTATCTTTTTAATATGATAGAAATAATAATCAACAAATTTTGTAGCATAAATTTTTATTAATTGGCGCGCAATTTTTCAATATCACTTTTTGTAAAAGATTAAAACAACTTTCTACAACAGTTTTCTTGATTCGGATATCATTACTACATAAGTGTTTTTTACATCTGGCACATTACTTGGCGCCTTTTTTACATTTTTTTAAAAAGATAAGTTTTTTATAGTTATATCATTCTTTTTTTACTATATATTATTTTAATAATATGTAAAACAATCGATTTTTTGATAAGTTTATTCAACATTGTGAGTTTATACTATAAAAAGTATTTTAATAAAAAATGTGTTTCTATTTCGACTCTATATGTTTTATAAACCATATAAATTTATTAACTTAATGCAGTGCTCGGAGTTAGTTGCCCTTTTCGGGCCGATATCTGAACCGACGCTTTGATCCCCCACTACCGTTTAAGGCTCTGCGGCCGAGCCGCCGATCGCGCGTGTAACGTTACGCCTCATGAGCGTCTCGATCTAAAAAAATATGCTGGAATTGTACCTTCCGTCAAATTGTTGTTAAAATATGCTTTGCCTATATTATTATTTCTTAAATATATTATTATAACATATATAATATATGAATAATAGACAAATTGGCAAAGCACTGATTTATATATATTATCATTCACGTACAATACTTAAAAATATACAGGGTCCCATAATTCGCGAATCACCTGTCATATGCATATAAAGCATGTCAAATTGAGTAGGAAAGTCCTTTACCATTTTGCGATTTTCCTAATAATTATTGAGATATTCATTAAAAAAGATCGGCCAGTCCGCGCCTTACACAAGTGCGCGTCGAGAAGAAACATTCTACTGTAATGCGATACTAAGCGCACGACGAAGCAATGGGAGATGCGCTATGAAGGCTATGTATGAGCGAACTCGAGCCTCGCGTCGAACTATTCTCTCTTTCTTACTCTCTATCTCTCTTTCTCTTTTTCGCGCGCGAGACATGGAAAGTATTATCGTTTCCACATCATCTTGCGGTAGATAACATGGTGCATTTTTTTTTAAAGTGTCCCCAATAGATCTAAGCCACTCTCATATTTTAATGTAATAATTGTTCGAAGTGCCTTCTTCGTTCTCGTAAACAGAATTCGATTCTTCGAATAATATCGCGCGTCGCGCGATACGTCTTTTCCGGCGTAATGGTATTAAAATCTGCAAGAATTGCTTCTCGTACTTCAGCTTCTGTACCATGACGCCGGTATTCAACTAAATTTTTAATGTGACCCCGTCAAAATAATCTAGTACATTAAGATCTGGCGATCGCGCCGGCCAAATGATTGAGCCACCTTGACCTATCCATCTGTCCGGATAATGCGCGTTTAAATGTTCGCAAACTCGGCGAGCGAAATGCGCAGGAGCCCCATATTGAAAGATGAGTTCCATTCTTACATCGAGAGGTACATCCTCGAGAAGAATCGGTAACTCATTTTTTAGGAAATTCAAATATGTTTTCCCATTTAAATGTGATGGTAGGAAAAAAAGACCAATCTAAACATTGCAAATAAAGTAATTTATTAAAGCTGCGAAAAACAATTCTTTAATTTACTAAAATTTACTACTTACGACTCGGTTCGCTGTTATTCTGGCCCATATATTTATCGACCATTGATATTGGAACGTGCTCTCCCGAACGGCGTGCGGATTGTCTTCCGCCCATAATAAAAAATTATTAAATACACCGTTCAGGTTGAAGGTTGCTTCATCCATCCATAAAATTCGATCGGGGAAAAAATCATTTTGCCGACACTGAGCGAGAAACCCTGTGTATGTTTCACTGTTAATATTTATTTTTTTTTCAGTAACAAAAATATTAATTGAAAGTAATAAGATAATACCTTCACAATAATAGATTCGTTGTTCTTCATCTCTCGCCAAAAGTTATTGTACTTGCCGATAAGGATACGATCACAACCCGTTTCGGCGTAGAGTACGGTATACTATACTATTTGTCGAGATAAGCAGAGCATTTGAGCGACATGACACACTATTCCCAGGATTCTCTTCAAATGTTCTCAAAATCCTTTCTTCATCGTTTACACCGTAATGCATTGGTACACCAGCATTTTGATGATTTGGAATAAGAATTCCCGAGTTTTTAGCGCGTTGAATACATCTAAAAATCATTATAATTAGGATGTCGTTAACACTCGGAAAATCGCTTCGCGTAGAGATGGGCCGCGGCTCGAGCATTTTGTCCGGTTGCTCCATATGCAATAATCATATCGGTATATTATTCTGCATTATATTCCTGCATTGAAGACTTTTTTTACAAACTGTATAGTCGCAGTATGCGTCGCGGGGCGCATACTATGGTGAAACAACAAATAACGATCGAAAAGGAATGACCAATAATAAATGAACGCAGTTGACTTTTTACAAACGTTTATTTTTTCAAACGCTTGTACCGCGGCTTATCTTTATGCGGGACGATTTCTTAGTTCACGCGTAATTTAATATCCTTGCAATCAGCATACGCACTCAATACCGAAAAACATCTTGATCGGCGAATACTACAAATTGTCACTTATACTATTTAATTTTTTTTTCTATTTTATTTTCTAATACATTTGTTATTATTAAAATTGATTATTCATAACTATTATTTCTAGATTTATTATTTTTGACCTCACTCATTTCATTCATTCAATAAAAAAATAAAAAAACACGAAATAAAAACAATAATTATTGCGATGGCAAAATACTCGGCTATTCAAAACGCTGATAATCAAAAGCGCATCTATTTTTGTGAAGATATTCTTATTATCTTTAATTAATATTTTTGCGTTATTAAAAGAAAAATAAATATTAATAGTCAGCGAAATATACAGAGTTTCTCACTCAGTGTCGGCAAAACGATTTTTTTCCCAACCGAATTCTGAATGGATGAAGCAACCTTCAGCCAGAACAGTTTTTTTAATAATCATAATTTAATACTCATAATTTAATAATCATAATTTAATAATCATAACATTTTTATTACGGACGGAAGACAATCCGCACTCCATTCGAGAGCGCGCGTTCAGATATCGATGGGCAAGCATAAATGTATGAGCAGGAATAACAGCGAACCGAATCGTAATAGTAAATTTTAATTAATTAAAGAATTTTCTTTTGCAACTTTGATAAATTATTTTATTTAATGATTTTCAGATTGGTCCTTATTTCCTACCGTCACATTTAAATAGGAAAACATATATAAATTTCCTTCAAAATGAGTTCATGATTCTCCTTAAGGATGTTTCTCTCAATATAAAAACAGAATTTTTAGAACATGACAGGTCTCCTATACATTTCGCACACCAGGTTTGCGAATATTTAAACGCGCATTATCCGAACAGATGGCTCGGTAGAAGTGGCCCGTTCATTTGGCCGGCGCAATTGCCTTAATGTATTTGATTATTTTGTATATAATTTTATTATAAATTTAGTTGAATACCGGCGTAGTACAGAAACTGAAGTACGAAAGCAATGTAAGCAGCTTTTAATACCGCTGGAAACGGCGTATCGCGCGACGCGCAATATTATTCGAAGAGCCGAATTCTGTTTACGAGAACGAAGAAGGCACTTCAAACAATCATTACATTAAAATATGAGAGTGAATTAAACCTATTGGAGATACCACTGTAGAAAAAATGCACCGTGTTATCTACCGCAAAGTGATGTGGAAACGATAATACTTTCTATGCCCCGCGCGCGAAAAAGAGAAAGAGAGATAGAGAGTATGTGAGAGAATAGTTCGACGCGAGACTCCTGCGTTCGCTCGTACATAGCCTTCGTAATGCTCCTCCAACTGCTTCACCGCGCGCTCGCATTATAGTAGGACGCCTCTTCTCGTCGCGCGCTTGTATAAGGCGCGGATTGGCCGATCTTTTTTAATGATTCAATAATTAATAGGAAAATCGCAAAATGATAAAGGACTTTTCTAGTCACTTTGACATGCTTTATATATGCACATGACTTGTGATCCGCGAATTATGGGACCTGTATATACTGCAATATCTCAATTCATAATTAGTTTGGTGCAATTAAAATTCCTTTGATTTGCAAAGTATATCTTACAGAATGTATAATTTAAAAAAAATTTTATTAAGTTTTATACAAAAAACATGTATCAAAAAATATATAATGATTTACTCTAAGTCTATTAAAATTTTAATTTTTGAATACATATACATTTACATATTATCTACATATATTATCATTAACATATATATTAAGGCATGAGTTTGTCGCGTTCTTTATTTTATATTTTCTGCGTGTTAATGTCCATGACGTATAAAGTCTCGCTCCGATCTTTTCCGCGAGTGAGAGCAAATGTTCAGTTGAACAGTCCAGAATGTTCGGTCTGTCGGAACAGTCTAGTCAACCGTTTCTTCAAGCGCGGACATTGTAAGAAGAGAAATAAAAGTATATATTTTTCTTTCACAAAGATCTCTTTTCTTTCGCCCTTAATTCAAACTAACTTTGCAGTAACAATATATTATATCATAATAATATATATATTTATAAAAATATACACGTCTTAATGCAACCCGGGCACTCCAAGTTTTTATACTTTGCTTTGGTGTAAATTTGTTTTATGTGATTTAGAGTATATGAGAAATTGTCTTTCAATAAATATATCCTAAAGCGTTAGAAATGTGTATATTGTATATTTAGTTAACTTATAAAATAAGTTCGTTTTAGATATACGCCCTATTATTTTAATTATATTGCGATTTATTAAATATAATTTTACTTAATATTGGAAATAATAAAATAAAATTTTATTACATAAATTTTTATTTAGTTGGCAACTTTTAATATAATTATTTTTCTAGGAATTTAAAACAACAATTTTGTATAACAGTTTTTTAGTTGAAATGTTTTTATTTATATAATAATAAAAGAAATAAATTTTATAGCATAAATTCTTATTTATTTAGCTCAATTTATAGTATTATTTTTGTAGAATATATTTGTACAACTTCTTTTGTTAGAAAAGTAATATATATTTATTGGTTTTATTTTCAATAATTTAACACAGTTGTATAAATGTATATAACTGTTTTTCACAACTAGCGCCTTTTTATCTTTTTTTTAAATGTAAATTTTTAGGATTATAATATATACTATACACTAATTGAAAGATTACATTCAACGACAAAAACTGACAGAATATATTTATAATGTATAATACATCTTTAGTTTAATTGTTTATTTACTCAAAATTCACAAATATTCAAAATGTCTTCTATCTGCTTCAATGCGCATATGAATATATTATGGGCTGTCGTACCCTTTCAAAGATTCCATGATGACTTTGCAAACATCTATGATGCGTTGATGAAAACATCTTTTCATTTGCAATTATAGTGCATAATTAGAGCTTTTAAGGGTTTTATAGATAAAAATCTCATGAATATAGGTCGTGAACATACTGAATTCAATGTAATCTTTCGATTATAACTGTTAGTGTGCTATTCTATCTTAACGTCAATCTTATGAGTCTCGGCTTGTAGCGCCCTACATCTCGATACACACGTTATTTCGCGCGGTTTGAGATTTACTTTCCGTACTTCTACTTCCGGCGTGTGCCTCCGCGAGAACGTAAGAGTCGCTTATATTCGCCACAATTTCTTATCGTAATAAAACGATTTCTTTTGCGCGTCAACACGTGTGTCGACTTATTATCTCCCCACTAACCTCTGACAGGTTATGGGCTCAGACTCGCATGTGTGAGAAGTAAAGAAAGTTCAAAACTGAAATCTCGTTGTGTCGCAAATCAAGTTTTTTGGTTAGACTTCGATCGTGGGCGTACTGAGTTTCGTGAAATCATCATGAAAGCGATGAATTCGGTGAAGATCAACTACCACGTAAGGACACTATTATGACATATGGAAACTGCAGATGAGAATCGTGCTGGTCAAGAATGATCTGTGGAACTACGTAAATAGAATTCTAGTGAAACCCGAGCCGGCCAAAGAAAACAAAGATGATGTGCAGAGTTGGACAAGGAACGATCAAAAGGCGATGTCGGACATCATTTTGTCGATCAATCCAAACGAATTACGAATAAAGATATGTGAAACGTCTCGTGGCATGTGACTAAAATTACAGGAAACATATGAGTCGAAAGGGCCAGCCAGAAACGAAAAAGTTAACGCTGCTCAAAAAGACGGACGGAGACGATGTGCGCGCGCATCTCGATGATTTTTTCGATGCCGTAGACAAACTGCATGATATAGGCGTGATTATGAACCAGATCAGTTGACAATAATGCTACTATACAGTCTACCAGCAAATTTCGAAAATTTTTGAATAGCCATCGAATACCGCGATTTGCCAACTCCGGATGCTTTCTGTGTGAAAATAGTGGAGAAGTACGATGCGCGTAGGAATATCGCGTACGGCTGAGGGACATCAAACTCCATGTTGGCTAAGGCAGCGGTCGGAAATATTGAAAAAGGAATACAGAGGCGCACACTGACGATTCTAAAACTATTGACCGATCGAGAGAAAATCACGAGATTTGGTACTACGAGTGCAAGCAAACAGGACATAAAAAGAAAGATTGCCCACAAACAATAGGATACTTTGGCGAAGTGCGTGAACAATGTCTGTTTTAACATGATGACATTATCCACATCGAAAATGAAAGAACGGTGGTGGTGTCTCGACAGTGCGCAACTAATCATCTATGCAACGACGCGAGCTTGTTCTATGAGATTTACAGCTCGTAGAGCGGTATTTTGAATCTCGCAAACTGCACCTCAACCAAGATGGAGGGCGAAGGAACGGCACAACTAGCAGGTAGCTAGATAACGTACCAGAAAGCGAGATAAATGGTGAGATAAATATTACTTCCATATCGCGAGCTCGTTGGAACTCTCACCTACTTATCGAATCACGCGACCAGATATTGCATTCGCGGTGAGCTACTTGGGCTAATTCAATAACTGTTTTGGAACTGAACATTGGAAGGCGACCAAGCAAGTATTACGATACTTGCGCGGCACATTCGACTTCGGACTACGAGAGCAACTCGGAATCTATCAAGGGATTCGTGGACGCAGACTCGGAGCTGTTGCGATGACAGGCGATCATACACGGGATACATTTTTCTATTCAACGGATGTCCTGTGTCCTGGGATGCAAGAAAACAGTCTACGGTCGCGTTGTCTACAACTGAATTGGAGTATATGGTTCTAACTGAATGCGCAAAAAAGTCTATTTATCTCCGTCGATTTTTTTAAACGCTCGGGTTCAATTAATCGGCTAACATTACTGTCTTTTGCGACAACCGAAGTGTTTTGAAACTAGCTGAGAACTCCATGTTTCACTCGAGGAGCAAGCACATCGACTTATGCCATTACTTCGTCAGAGATGCAATCTAAAGCGGTCAACTTATCGTGGAATACATCTACGTCAGAATAACAGATTTCTGATTTTCTGATCAAGGGTTTTCTCTCGCCCAAAACACGAACATGTAACGTCTGCAGGAATGGGCACCATCATCAAGGAGAATTTGCAACGATTCTAGATTCGAGGAGAAGTGTTAGTAATCTCGACGCCAATCTTACGAGTTTTGGCTTGTAGCGCCCTACGCTTGTACGCCTCGATACACACGCATCATCTCACGCGGTTCGAGACTTACTTTCCTGTACTTCTACTTCCGGCGTGTGCCTCCGCGAGAACGTAAGAGTCGCTTATATTCGCCACAATTTCTTATCGTAATAAAACGATTTTTTTTGCGCGTCAACATGTGTGCCGACTTATTATTTCCCCACTAACCTCTGACAAAAACTCATAAACCTAAGGATAACTATGGGGAAATGTTTTTATGAGTAGTAACTTCACAGTTTTTTCAGCTAAGATACTGGTCATTCTTTTTTATTTAAAAATTTAGTTTGAATTTTAAAAATTAATTAAATTTGGCACATTTGTCTTGTTCCCACGGTTTTTGTTTTTATAGTTTTGTTTTGTTTTGTATGACTTGTTTTTGTGAGCTGTATGTATTTCTACTATATGATGAAAAACTTGCCAAAATTAAAAAATTGATGGATTTTGAATTTGAACTTAAATTTAAAAGTTTGGATCGAATTTAATGTCTTGTGTGTTGCCTTTTCCTACTATTTATAATTTTATCACTTGTTTTTGTAATCTGTACGTATTTTCCCTATATAATGGAGAACTTACAAAAATTCAAAAAATTAGAAGACAAATTAAAAAACTTAAATTTTTTTAAATTTAATTTTAAAATTTGAATTGGATTTGAAAATTAACTCAACGCCGCATTTCTTTCTTTCATGGTTTCTGTTTTTTGATTTTTGTTTATTACTATCTTTATGATTGTTTTTGTAACCATACCTAACGTATTAACATTAGGTATTATATTTAGTTATTAGTTATTATATTATAAACCATCGACAATATACGTGTAGTAATGGCATAAGCAAGTTTTAGTGAGCCTTTATTAATTTCCTTAAATCCTAATTATTAATTTTAATTTACAATTTAATTGCAACAATAAATGTGCATATCAAGTTTTAAAATTCCAAATCAATTTTTATATTTTTATGTCTATACTAAAGAAATGGATCAAAAATGCTTTAAACTGTACATTTTTAATGCACTTTTGTTAATTAAAATTTAACAATAATAAGTTACTATGCATCACATTTGCGCCTTGGCTATATCTCTCAGTATTCCCAATTTATTGTTATTAGGCCTATATTTACTTGTTTTATTTGCTTTTTCTATTTTTGGGATGGGTAGTATCGTGAATATTTTCCAATTATTTAGATAGCAACCTTCCATCAAAGAATCATTTATTATATTAATAAACTCTTCTTTTATTATGCAAAACATTACTTTTAATATTCGAGTATCACTAGTTATATTCTCTTTCGTGCTTTTCTTTTTTGACGGTCTCATAATGATTTCTAAGTCTTTTATTTTAATCATCTCAAAATTTTCCATAATTCTTTTATTTTCAATAATTAATTCAATAAATAATTTTTCTACTCGCACCCTCGGATTTATCACCATTTATAGATTTAATATTATTGCAGTTTAATATTTTTTTGTTTGCTAATAATATTTCACATTTAATATCATCTCTTACATATAAAACTGCTTTTTCTATACTTTTATTTTCCGCATCACATCTAATAATACTATAACCCGATACATTTATTTTACTATTTTCAATTTCAATATTCAATCGAGTCTCCGCAAATACTATAATTGCAGAATTGATTTTCTTCATAATCTGATGCTCATCTTTTTTTTATTTTATTTGTCTATAATATTTTTTTTTCTCGTTATTATTTAATATCCTCTCAGCCTGCTCTCTGTTTCTCTTTTTGTATCGCTTTCTTAAATGTCGGAATTAAGTTCCAAATTAAGTGTTCATCATTATCTTTAGATCGTATCTTTCAATTTTGTCTGAACAATGTACACATCTTTTCTTAGTCGCAATGCATTTATTTTATGATTTTCTGTATTTGTGGCATGTTCCGTTTTGTATGCAATTTTTTGCAATCTGATAACTGCAGCATTTAAAACATTTTTTAACGCTAATATGATTGAACGCAGAATATTTTTTCTATCGTACGTTTTCTTTTACTTAACATTAATTCATAAGTTTTTTCATCTGCTTCAATTATTACGAAATTTCTTTCATTTTTCTCCTTCCGGATTGGATTATTATTTTTCATCTCTTTAACTATTCTCTTCATTGTTCGCATATGAAATTGTTTATTTACCGCAATTTTATTCTGCTTTTTGGTTGTATCTGTTAAATCGTCATCCAATTTTATTTCTTCTTCGCTAATGTTGACATCTTAAGTTTCATGCGATCTAACTCACGGTGATTCACTCAATAACTTTGAAATTCTCATCCAGAGAATTTGGCTTATACTGTAGCCTAGTTAACTTTTCCATTTCTTCTCCACTCTTATAATCACTCCTTTGCTTCTTTTTCTTAACTTCAATATTTTCTTACAGTCATGTTTTTGATATCTACCTTTTTTTTATTAGTTTTTTAGTAGTTTCACTCTTCTTGCATCGTAGATTTGATAATTATAATATTTGCTTTTTTTCTCTTTAACTGCTTCACTATAATTTCTTGATGGATCATAGGCCTGAATTATTTTCTTCAAATTTTCCAGTTCTTGTTTACATTTCCCTTTCCCGAACTATTTCTTTTATCATCATTCCTTCTTATATACTAACTTATCTTTCATTCCTTTCATTATTCTTACAAGCCAATTTATTTTTACGTATATATTAGAGGCACACGTGCCTACTGCTTTGTTTCCACTATTTGGTGTCGTAATCGATCCTATAGATCCTGTTGAGTTTAATTAATTTTGGCTGCTTTCGTCGATGTAGATGCCTTCTTCATATCTGCTTATTTATCACTATTGATTATAAATGTCAATAGACCATAACGATCAATTCCTGGACAAAAATGTTTAATACAAATCTTGCATGTCACTACTGGCTTTTTATTGCCTTTTTACTTGCTGAATATCGATATTGATCATATTCATCGTCATTGTACCGACAATTATCGACCGAAATCGTTAATATCAGCGTAAATGATCAGCTATTTTTATTTCCACTTTCACTTTTTGATCCATCTTTAATGCCTACCTGTCGAGATTTCAATGTCCCGTACATAAAATGTCGCTTTTACACTCACAAATCTGGATAGATAATATTCATGGTTAATTCCGGTATATGCAATAATGATTTTAATTATTTTTTATCATTTTTTTCTGATTATTAATCACTTAAAAGTTAACACTTTTACGGAGCGATATTTGACACATCTTCTCAACAGCAGAAAGAGAGAGAGAGAGGCAATGTGAACAAATCAAAAAATAGAATTTTACTTTAAAGTGTCAAAATGTGGAAAATTTGAACCATAACTTGAACAATTTCTCGCATTCGTCTATTCTGCCTATTTTCTGATTGTATGTAGTTTATTTATTAGGTCTTCTTTAATTTTCCGCAGGTAAGTATTAGTAACAATGAAAAATAAAAATAATGGAACAAAGAAGAGGAGAAAGAGAAGAGAATTGTCGCAAGTCGTAATCACTACTTTTTTGATATACTTGTTGATACCACAAATGCAAGCGCAACTGAATGGCAAAGACTGGCTATAGAGATAAGACGGATGCTACTTCATAAATGTGCCGTGGAAAATTCGCAGGTAAATAACGGCCGAAAAACTTGAGAAATATTACTGACAACTAAGTTTTGAAACATCTTCATTAAGGCACAAATCAATTTCAGATCGATAGCGTAATTGCATGACGCGAATAAGAATCTTCGAGGTTATATATGCTCAGATCAAGTGGAAAAATGGGGGATAAACAGGTACAATTACGGATAAAATCGTGTATACTGTAGTACAACAAGACACTCAATTCCTCTTCACTTAATTTTTTTTTTATAGAAATACCTGTTTATATACTCGATTTACCCTTTTAGAAAAGAAAGTAGATATCCCCATAGGAATATCTAACGAAGAGCAGTTTTTGTTAGATCATTTCACAATTCTTTTTTACCCTCTCTATTAAGTAATTTTAAAAAATATAACGAATTGGAGTGTTGTTGAATTTGTCTACAAATAGAAGATCTTTTAAAATAAAAAATTCTAGGGTTTTCGATATGGTCGGTGGCATTCATTATAAAACGGATTAACTTTTACTGGTCATTTGAGTTTATGATAATGCGTGTATATCTTGTTTTCTTAGCCTAGTTTTAATGCACGTGCGGTTTCGTAATTATATGCGTTTTTTAGTGGGCTACCTTCATTGTTTTTTTATATTTTATGAAGTTTCTCGCGGTGAAAAAATATCAGTTTCTCCGCTTTGCTATCACTTGGTTGGCATTAAAATATGAAATTTCAGTGCAAGCGGATGCTGTAGCCTCCAACATTTTACTATTTTATGTTATCCAAGTGTTTTAGGCTTATATTTTCTAAAGTGATTGTACTCGCTAGCTATTGCTTAATGCATATTTTATGTTTATAATTTTTTCAAAAACCCTGTGTGTGCTTGAATCGTGAGAAAGAATAGAATCGTAGAGTCCACTAGACGTAACAGCCATTACAAACCTATCAAGCAATAGACAGGTAGATACAAAATTTTTAAGTTCCGTCGATCATTTTAATTAGAATATTTCTCTCTAATTGACGAAAATTATAAAATAATTGCATTCTATAAATAATTGTATTCTATAAAATAATTGCATTCTATGCCATTTACAAAGATAATTACGTGGAAAATATTGCTAAGTATTTATTGAAAAAATTGAGAAGTTTAAGAACTATCTATACTAATGTTAAAAATGTTTAATGTTTTTATACAAATTATAAGAAAATGAAAGAAATCAAATGTAAGAAACAAAAATACAGATTTGCTTTTGATTGCACGAGACAGTAAGATAATTGATGTAATAAGAAAAATTATAGTTAATAACAGCCTAATAACAGCTATTAGGTTAAATATCAAGCAGACACACACACATATATCAAATCTAAAAAAATAACAGATTGATAAAATGATTGATAAAATTATACAAATGTCTAATGTCCAGATTTACATCTTGACTATTACGCATTTATAATCGTGGCATAATATAAGTGATCGCAAAGAAACGAGTCGCTGTTACGGATTATCAGTCGAAAAACTGCAATTCGATTTGCCATGAATGTAAGAAGTTAATGTTTTACTACAAAAATATTTTTTGTAATAGTCCCATCAAGTCCCATTCATATCTACACTGAATAAGATAGGGAATTATTTTTTTATGTTTAATAAATTTTTATTAATTTAAACTACAAACAAAATTTTATTGTACTATTTTCTTTTGTTCAAAAGTCAAACAAAAACTTTACCGCTCTATACCTTGAAAACGAAGATCCGTAGAACATAATTTTATATAAAAAAACCCTTTTATTTTTTATTGAATTTTTATTTTTTATTTAAATACGCTGTTTAATTTATTCCTAATTTTTTTATTACACTCTGTGCATACACACACACACACACACACACACACACACTGCTGTATATATATTAGGGTGTCGTTAAAGAAATAATTATCGCTGCCGCCCTCTAAAAGAATAATAATTGATAAAAAAAAAAATTCTGTAAAATCCCAAGTCTGTAAATTAAAGGGAACAGCTAAAAATACAAATTTAATAATCTGTTTTTTCTCCATTTTTTTCATCTTTTATTCAAGATTTTGCTTATCATTTTTAGTATGATAAATAGATGTAATTTTACAAGTTTCAATTTGTTAAATAACGTATAAATATTTATAATTACTGATTATTTGAATAATATACTTGATATAATAGTTATTTTTTATTGAATAAAATTATATTTTGTATGATGAAAAAATTCATTAAAATTTGATTGTTTTGTTGCATTGTAAAAAAAAAATTTCTTAACTGCTGATAGAGCTAATTAACAAAATAAAAATAAAAAAAACGTCTTTCAAACTTTTCTTTTTAAGAAGCACCCGTTTTTAATTTACAGATTTGAGGTTTTACAGAACTTTTTTTTGTTAATTATTACTCTTTTATGGTGCGGCAACAATAAATTTTTTTTTACGCTAACGATCACCCTAATATATATATGTAAATATAATATGTAATTTAAAAATAGATGATCAAATTTAAATAATAAATAACACGAGAGCGAGCCGATAAAAGTATAGACGTTAGTTATATGTGATTTCTATATGCAACCTCGAAGTTATGAACATGAGAGAGAGGAACAATATGCAAGCGTTGTTATCTTATCCATTGATCGGAGTTTGGCAAGCGGACAAAATAGTCGGTGATTAAAAATTATTTCTAAGTTTAAAGTGTGGCAGTTATCTGATTTTTCAAGCAAAAGATGTAAATCTGAGTATGAGATTCATCATTAGATTAGTGAATGTTTTAAGAAAAGAAGTATGCATGTGATGTAAGAAATTCAAAAAAATATCATTCAACTTAAAACATTCTTGCCATAAACATTCACTAATCGAATAATGAATCATACTCTCATTCAGTCTTTTGCTTGCAAAAATCTTATAACTGCGCGCACCTCGAATTTGGATAATAATTTTCAGTCATATTGGCCATCTTATTTACTTATCAAACTTCGATAGATGGAAGACTACAATGTTTGCATGACTATTAATCTTTTCCTTCCTGTAACAATGCCTGTAACATGCCTGTGACCTTGAGATTGCGCGCGCGCACAGATCACGTATAATCAATGACTGTACCTTTATTATTGGGCCGCCTATGTACAAACAAATTGTTCATACGAAAATGGTTTTGTCTGAAAGATGATGTTATGTATAATGTTTATTATGATTAGCATGATTAGTTTATTGTACGTCAAACATGTTAAGGTTTGAATACGAAATTAATTTTTATATATTGCTATCTATGCTGAAGATGGAACTAGGAAACAATAAAAAACGAACACATTTAATGCATACTTGTCAATGAAATTAAATAACCAAAAGTTTGCTCTATAATAACCGAGTTTCGGCTCTTATTTGCCAGTTTCTTATTTAATATCGTTACACTATTATATTAACTGTTAAATATATATTTTTATAATATATATAACTGTTATAATATATAGTATATATATTTTTTATTGTAATATATATTTTTAAGGCACAATCTCTAACTATTGTGTGTGTATTATTTCCAACAACTTCTGTATAAAAATTGTATTACAGACCAAAGTCGGCGATATTGAAGATTTATTTATTCATTTAGAACGTATTTTCTCCATTGGGGGAATATGGCCGTTCAAACGAACATATATTCGTTTCGCAATTTATATATCATATTATATTCTGTATCTCGTTATGGCATATACTGATCTTTATGACGTTTTTGGTAATCTGGAGCTGATGGTGATGAATCTCGTGGAAACAGTAGCATATACTATGTCATTTACATTATTATGGCTGATTCGTTGTAGTAATTTGCTGAAGCATCTAATTAATGCGATTAAAAAGGATATGAAGGAACGCAAATTTGAAAATTCTGAAGAAGAAAGAATTTACTATAATTATAATTACACGTCCAAGATATTTACATATGGCTCGATTGCTGGCATGTTTATTACAGTCATGTCGTTGTATTTTAGACCGCTTTTACGTTTCTCAACTAGCGATAAAGGTACACAAAATTTATTTAACTAATCATAAGAAAAGAAGTGTAAATTGTATTTACAATATTTAATAATTTTAAACAATATTATTAAAAATTTATAAATTATTTTGGTTTACTAAATTGATATAATGTAGTGTATGAGTAATTAAAAATTCTTTCATTGTAAAATAATAGATGAAAATGATTATTAATTATTAGTCATTATGTATTTTTTAACTACTGTACACTACAATGTTATTTTTTTACTATATAAAATATTTTTATTTTCTTAATTTTTTTTTCAGTGTTACATAACGATACAGAATCTTTTATGTTACCCTACAGAGTGCATACATTTGTCGACACTACTAATAGTTATACATATATATTAATGTATTTGTACTTATTCCCGATGTTTTATGCCTCTATTTGTCACATGGCGGCGATTTGTTTAATAGTTATTTTAGTGTTCCACATTTGTGGGGAATTATCCATTTTATCATACCGTATTAGAAATATCAGAACGTATTCACAAGATATAGTGGTAAATAGAATTCGTAATTTTGTTCGAATGCATCTCAAAATAATGTGGTAAGAATACTTACAGTTATATTTTTAAATAATAAGGCACTTATACAAATATTTATTGTTTTTTCTCTATACTTAATTCTCTTTTTTATTCGCATGATTTTATTGAAATACTATGGCCGCTAAAGGATGGCGAAATCCGTGGATAATATTTTCAATTTAATTCTTTTGGATGAACTTCTTGGCAATAGTATTGTATTGGCTATTTCGCTGTACTATGTCATAACAGTATGTATCACTATTATCATTTAATTGTTATTATAAAAATTAAATTTATTAAGATTTTAGTTAATAGCATTATGTAAAATGTATTATAACAATATATATATATATATATATATATATATATATATATATATATATTTGGGGAGGAGAGATATTGTATATATTGTATATGTTGTTTAATTTAATCATTAATTATGTGATTTTTTCTGCTATATTATATTATTTTAATTTTTGTCAAAGTTAGAAAAGATTTTTCTTCAATAAGAATATAAGCTCTTTTATGTCCTTCATATAACTAATGAATAAAAAGCTTATAATAAACACTTCTGCGAGAGAAATATTGATTCCAAATTGCTCACAAAAAATCTTGATTGCGATTTAGGAAACATTCTGATATATTTATAAATGACATTTTATATTTGTTAGAACTTACAGGTTTCGGAAATGGCGACTTGTTGCACTTTTATATTTTTGCCGCTACAGCGCTTGTTATCCTTTTGGATACTGTTTAATTGGTGACCAACTGACTCAACAGGTATTGTTGGATAGAAATAATAAGCAATTATGCCACACGGTAGGACAAATCCTTTGCATGTATGGAGACAATTTAGATTATTTATATAATATATATTATTCATATAATTTATATAATATATATTATTTATATAATATATATAAACATGCCCCTATACTACTGTAGTTTTTTGGAACGTAGCGGGGATAAGAAATAAGGGAAGAGATTTTTGGAGAGAATTGGAGGAGTGGGATGTGGTGGTGATGAGCGAAACTTGGTTGGACAGAAAAGGATGGGATAGCTCGAGAGGATATTTACCGAGAGGATTTAGATGGGAGGCACACAAAGCATGCCGCAAGGAAGATATCGAGGACGAGATATCAAAGTCCGACGTCGTCGAAAATCGCTCATCCATCAGATCATCAAATACGATCCGTCGGTCATCGACTTAATGTCAGAGAAATCAAAGAATCTCGGCGCTCGGCGGCATTTCGTCGAGTCGGCATAATGGTCGAGAGACAAGAAATTTCGATAACGAGACATGGAGTACGCGGTCGGCGAGATCCGCGTGTTCAAAACTGAAGACGGCATGGCACTCGGATCGACAATCATTTAATGGATACGGAAAGGAGATGGAGGAGGAATGGACTATCTCCCACGGAGGAAGTGAAATGCTCCAGTAATAGATTATGTGTTGGGGACGAAGATAAGGATGTTGGTAAAGTAGGGTGGGTAGGGGATAATGGGACTCGATCACCATCCAATCATAGGCAGATAGGAGGAAGAGAAAGTTAAAGGGCGAGAGGACAAACAAAGATGGGTATGGACACAAGAGGATAAAGGGAAGAATTAGGAAGGCTGGGAAATGACAGATAAGATAACAGGAAGGATGCGATGACAGGCATGAAAGAGAATAAAGGTCGTGGTGGATCGTATCAAAGGAATGCAGGGCGGTGGATAAATCTGTGAAAGAAGCAAAGATAGAGTCAGAGGAATCGAAAGATCCGCGTAGAGCATCGGAAAATGAGAAATCGAAGCAGGATCAGAAGATCGTCATCCGGCGCGGAAAGGGAGAAGTGAAACGAAATAGGAATAGATCGAATGTCTAAAGATGTAATGGAGAGAGATCGATCGCAGAAATATGAAGGAACAAAGACGGAATGGATGGATGAAGGAGCGATCATGGAGAATAAAGATAATCAAAGTCGGAAGACGTCGGGTCTGGAGTTCGGCGATGTGGAAATACGGAATCGGAGAATGGAGTCGTGTGGAGAATATGCAATAGGGTTTGGAAGGGAGAAGGATGGATAGATGAGTGGAGTGAGGGGGTGATTGTGTCGATATTAAAGAAAGGGGAGGGGGAGAGGGTAGAAGAGTATAGGAGGGTGTCGCTGACTTCGACGCTCTATAAGGTGTATGCTTCGGTGCTGGCAAATAGACTAAGCGATGAGGGGGAGAAGAAGGAATTGATGCCACAGAATCAGACGGGTTTCAGGAAGGGGTTAGGAACAATGGACAACATATTCATATTGAATTATTTGAACAGACAGCTGGGGAAGATGAAAGATAAATTAGTGGTGTTCTTTATAGACTTGAAAGCAGCGTTCGACTCGGATAGGAGTAAATTTGTAGAAGCGATGAGAGAGAGGGGGGGGAGTAAGGGAAGGGCTGGTTAGAAGAAGTGAGGATATTCTGAGGAAGATTAGAAACAGGGTGAGGAAAGGGGAGGATTTGGGAGCAGGGTTTTGGACGGGAAGGGAAGTAAGGCAGGGATGCCCATTGAGCCCTCACTTATTTATCTGGTTATTTAATCTGGTGACGGCGATATGGAAGAGGTAATGAGTAGAGGAGGCTGGGGGGGATTAAGTTAGGGGAGAAGAAGATCTACACTTTGCCATACGCGGATGATATAGTTTTGCTGATAGAAAGAGGATGGAATGAGGAGTATGATAGAAAGGTTAGAGAGCTATCTGGAAAAGAAGGGATTGGAGTTAAATGTGGGAAAGACAAAAATCTTAAGGTTCAGGAAAGGAGGAGGAAGAGAAAGGAATGTAAGTTGGAGATGGAAAGGGAAGGTTGTAGAGGAGGTGAAAGAATTTGCTTACTTGGGTTATGTAATGCAGAAGAATGGAAGACAAGAAGCACAGATAAGAGATAAGCTAAGGAAGAGTGCCGCTGTAATGGGTCAGGTTTGGGGAATTGGCAAAAAGAAATTTAAGAATGATTGGGGAAAAAGATTATGGCTTTTCGATAAACTGGTGTGGACGGTGGTGGGGTAGAAATTTGAGGGTGGAGGGACAGGAGGGAGTTGGAGAGGCTACAGGAAAGATATCTAAGATGGGTGTTAGGATTGGATTGGGGATCGCCAGACTATATGGTAAGGGAGGAATTGCAGAGGGAGATGTTCAGAGGTAGGGTCGGGAGAAGTGCGTGGGGGTTCGAGAAAAAGTTGGAGGAGGGTAGGGGAAGTGAGATTGCGAGGAATTGAGGGAGAGATGTAAGAAGAAAAAGGAATTATCGAAGTGGAAGGAAAGATCGGTTATGAGGATAGAGATAAGGACATAGATGAAGGAGATGGAAAGACAGAAAGGATGAAAGGATCAAGGACAAATAGGAGCATGGAGAAATCAAGGAGAGTGGATCAGAGATCGAAGAGTGATGGTGGAAATGGAAGATGGAAGGAATCGGATCGAAATGGAAGGATGGAGAAATGGATCATGGAATGGAATCGGATCGGAAGGATGGAAGATGAAATGTCGGAAGGATGGAGGCATCGGATCATCGGAAATGAAATGGGAGGAATAGTCGAAGTGGAGATCAGGAAGGAAGATCAGGAAGGAAGATCAAGAGGAAGGACGAAAGAGGGAGAAAGAGAGAGAGAGAGAGAGAGAGAGGGAGCGAGTTGACGAGAGGGAGAGGTCATGTTTGATGTGGGATGTGTGAATGATATGTGTAAAAAGATTGGAAAAATGATATGAGCCGGAAGCGGAGGTCCCAAGTTAGAGTAGGGCGAATAGCGTTGTGTGTGTGTAGGTAGATTAAAGATAGTTAGAGGTTAAGTATGATAAGTTAGAATTAAGCTAGTTGTAAGATAGAGTAAGATAGTTGTAAGTTTTTTATGTAAGAATTTGTAACCCCAAGGGGATTCAATAAATTTATATCTATCTATCTATTGCGACGATTTTTCCCTTTCGTAATCGATCGAACGGTAGATGCGTCTGACAGTTGATCTCCCTCCGTCGTGTGCGGGTGAACTTTGTGTCGACGAATGGAAGTAAGATTTGCCAGACGGGAAATGCGGGAAAAGATATCTTTGACAAAAACGGAAAATCGAGATATAGTTACACGCGATGGGAAGGAACGGGGTGGAAGGTGTTCCGTGCATGCCATGACGAAATCTCTAATAATTCGCGAAACAATTGGGAGCTAGATACGGTTTTTCACATATCAATTCACTAAATACGCGAAATAGGTGTGAAAAAAACGTGAAAGAAAGGAGTAGATTTCGTCGCGGGCGGACTAGTTCATCTAACGGTAGAGGGGCAGGGATGTGGAACGAACGCGATATTGAAGCAAGAGGCGACAAAGACAGAGTGACAGAGGCACGCTAAATGAAAGTAAAGTCGTTCGATGTAACAAAAAGAATAACAGATTTATTAATTTGGAAGAATAGTGTCCGGATGAATAGACAAAAATATGCGGTAAATCGTGCGGGTATTCGGTGACGATAAATTCGCGGAAGCGAGACTGAATAATAGAGGCAAAAATAACGTCGTAAATTCAAGATTGGTCGGGCCTATGCCCGAGCACAATGATATAGAGTCGATCGTCGGATCCTTTCGGACCGATAATATTCCGCTCCTTATCTGAACATGCCGTACGCCAACCCTATGCATCCAGTGCAATCCCGAAGCATACATCGCATAAATATAGCTCGCAATACTCTATACAATATTTCGTACCAAGCGAGATCACGCTATCCTCGCGCAATCATCGCTCATCCACTCCAACGCATATAATTCGACGGAAACAAGTATAAACAGAAATATATCCACACGAAACATACACTCGACGCCTAACAAATCCAAAAGAAATACATAATCGCGAAACACACTCATATTCGACGACAGACTACTCACGCAGATACGACTTAGACACTAGACGGGCAAGAAATTACGCGACTAACGTATTACTCAGTATTTCCGATCCGCGATCTTCAGAGAGATGAGTACAGCTGGTATTAAACGCGTAATAATATTTTAATCCGCGAAACCAATACTCAAGACATTTCGCTCGAATCGCTTGCCAACGTGGACGTGTCACAATCGAAATTACGCTAATGCCAACGCGATAAACACCAATAATTCTGAGCTGAGCTCGAATGCAAAAATAACACAAAATTGCGGCAACGACGGCAGAACGAACGATTCCGATCGCGATCGCGCGTGGCTATTATGTAGCCGCTACATTGTAACGGGATAACCTCACCGGCAACGATGCTCTCTTCCTGGGAGTCCGGAGGCTCGGCAGCTTCTCCTCGTTCGGCCTCGTCCTCTCGAGATCCTGCCGCAATCACTCTCACTCTCCTCGCTCTCGGCCAGGATCTCTCCTCACTCGCTCACGCTTGTTCTGTTCTCGAAATTCGTTCTCGTCAAAAACACGTCTATCACCCGCTAACGTTCGCGCCAGTCTCCCGGGATCGTCGCGATCTAGAATCGGTAATGCCGGACCAGCCGGGAATGCGCAATCGGGATGCGTGTTATCACGAACAATCGCGTGATAACACGCTAGGCATCCGCCGGTCGGCACGCTTATGATCGCACCGAGGACGCGCACACTCCCGAGATCGCGATCAATAATTTTCGCATGGTCCTTCTGAGGAGGCATCGGCTGGTCTCATCTGGATCTCGGGATCGAGGAACGACGCACTGCCGACGCTCGACGACCTCTGTTTCTCCCGTCGCGCCTCGCGGCAGCGGAGCTTCTCCTGGATCCTTCGAGGACACGTTTCCGCACGGTCCTGCGTCCAGGCGCGAGGATCCTCTTGTCCTCTCGCACTTCTCGCTTCACGCTTCGGCTGTTGATTACTTCCTACCGTCTCATGTCCTCCCGAAGGTCGGCTCTCGTCTTCCGAGCCATCTTGAATTGTTGTCTTTCCGCCTCCTCGCTCCTCCAATGAGGCTCCCATATCATAATAATAGAACAATAAGCGAAAATAAAAATAATGAAATAAATCCAACAGATAACGCCACTCTGGAGATTTCGATCTGGCTCTCTCGATTTTCGACTGGTGTGGACTCGTATCTCGCGCTCAGCGATCGGGGAGAGATCCGATGGACGCACACGAAACGGTAACGTCACAAAATGCATATATAAATATATATAATTCATATCTAAAGTAAATAATTGATGTATAATTATATTCGAATATATATAATTCAGATATAAATATATATAATCTTATATACGGTTTTAATGACAATATATAACATATCATACAGGATTATATATAACTACCCGAGAAAAAAGCACATATATAAATATATATAATCTCATATATGGTTATATATGACAATATATATAGGATTACATCATAAAGGATTATATATAACTATATATACATCATGAGTCATGTATTTCAGAAAATTTACCTATATATAATTAATTTGATTATATACATATATAATTAATATGTAATATGTTATATTTAATATACAGGATATCCGGAAATTTTTGACACACCGGAGGTGTAAAGGTAGATTGGATCAAATTGAAAAGAAAAGTCCTGTACCATTGTCCTCTATAACGCTTCATAAAGAAGTTAGTGGTGCGCCGCTGTAATAGCTGAATATTCACGCACACTACCAGGCACGTGAGTCACCGACGTGCGCCCGGTTAAAGATTAGCAATGATTTGCCAGACTTTACTCAATAATAACTCTTTTATTAAGCGTTATGCAAGAAAATATTTCAGGACTTTTCTTTTCAGTTTGACCCAATCTACCTTCATACATTGGATGTATCAAAAGTTTGCCAGACATCCTGTATAATATGTTATATTACATTGTGTAAAATTATATGCAATTATAGCGTAAGCATAGTTGCATATAATTTTATACAATTGTATTCGAATTATAATTCATTCGCTTACCGCTATGCGGCGCGTTCCTCTATTTATACCCGCATTCAAATCCTTGTTATAAGTATATGAAGACTGCAAAATACGGCTAATAACATATATTATTATTTCTATCAGTTCAATATGATTTCCATACAGGGAATACAGATATTGAACTTATTTTTGGAAAATCCGATAGATAAATGTCCGATTTTATTTATTCGGACAATTTCTGTCCAAATAAGTGAAATTATTATCTACAATATAAAATAAAAATTCCATATAAATAAAATCTTTTAAATTTTATAAAATAAATTATTTAAATTTTCCTATATTTATTACAATAATATTATATATTTATATATTTATACATAGTAAATATTGTATATTAATATGTCTTGTATAATATTATACTGAATATATATTATATATGAGATTATGTATGATATACCATCATACTCAAGTAGCAAAAGTAGTCTTTTGACATTATTTTGATCGTCAATTTGACGATCAAAATAATGTCAAAATTGCTATTTTGCATATATGTAATACTATATATTATAATACTACTATATGTAGTACTACTATATTGCTAGTCACGTATCTTCCCAATAAATGGCATTAAGCGGATCGCACACACTTTTCGTAACTGTAATCATAACCGTAACGTAAGGATTCGACCAATCGCATTGCTTAATTCGACTGTCCATAAGCGACAACCGAATTAAGCAATGCGATTGATCGAATTCTTATATTACGATTACGATTACGTTTATGGAAAATGTGTGTGACCAGCTTTAGCGAAAACATAACGATATAAACTTATATCGACCTCTCGTTTCCACAATTTGTGTATTTGACGCAATGCGCATGCGCGAATTTCATTGAGCCAGTATTACATATATGATCTCTACGTATGTCAACGCATGCGAATTGTGGAAGCGAGAGGTTGATATACATCTGCACCGTAATGTTTTCGCTCGCGTTGAGCTTTGACTAGCAATATAGTAGTATTACATATACGTATTTTTGCTACCTGGATACATAATTACATATAATCATATATAGTTGTATATGGGCATATTTCATATATTTTTATATAGTTATTTTCGTTTATATATATTTATATATGAATTTCTTTTTCTCGGTTACCCTCAAGTCATGGTATGTCGCCATATTGTTAGGTGTGCTACGATTCAAATGCAATAAAAAAAATATTTTCTGTACAATTTGAATTATAATCCAGAGAATTTACTAAAGTAGACGAAATAAAAAAAATATTTCTGCATAATTCTGCATACACTTCTTCTTAAAAATTGGCTCATAAAATCAAAAACATGTCATGAAGCTATAGAAATTGTTACCTATGATATTTTAGACACAGCCATATTGTAGATGTACAAATTCGCACATGCGCATTAAAATACTATTACGTACGTTGGACGACTTAAAGCACTTGCACAATGCGATAACAGGAACAAGGGAATAATGGTAGCGATAAGCAATATCCAATGATAACACTGCATTTTCAAAAAAACATCTCTCATTGGCTATCGTCTATCGCTATCGCTATTCTCTTGTTTCTATCGTTATCTCCTCGCATTATGCAAGGACCTTTATTGTCGTTACTGGGTATAGTTAAGCGAGGAGCACACACTTTTGCATAAGCGCATAACTATAAACATAAAGAAATTGATTGGTCCACAAATATATGCATAAGGAAATGAACCAATCAATTTCCTTATGCTTATAGTTATGCACTTATGCAAAAGTGTGTGCGTCCCTCTTTATACTGTGACACTGGCTTAACTATTAAATGCGTTTCTACTATTACGATGATTTAAGGGCACATAAAAAAACTTGAACTTAAGAGTAAAGCGGGGAGCACACACTTTTGCATAAGCGCATAACAATAAGCATAAGGAAATTGATTGGTTCATTTTCTTATGCATACATTTGTGGACTAATCAATTTCTTTATGTTTATAGTTATGCGCTTATGCAAAAGTGTGTGCTCCCCGCTTTATAGTAAGACTTAAACATAAGCGAATTGACCAATCACGATCGAACAGTAAAGCAGTCATATTGAAACTTAAACAACGCTGAAAATTCTGCATGGATGAAAATTCTTAAGTCTTAAATCTTACTGCTTAAATTTTTTTATGCCACGGCCCTAAAAAGCACTGAAGCTGAGTTATTACCGTTGTCCGTTTAGTTCAGATCGTGAAATTCGCACATCATATGTCCGAGCTTTCCGGCGCTATGATAACCTGATG